>NW_027499354.1:0-114681 GCF_021521415.1 Bidens hawaiensis
ATATATCAAAGACAGCATTCAGAACCCGATATTGACATTAGACAGAATTACAAATTTTGTCCTTTAAAAAAAGCCAAATTACGGTTCATGTCATTTTTTTAGTTTCCTTGCAGGCGGTGTCCTTTAAACATTTTTTTCTTACACGTTACGTCCTTTACGCTAACTGGGTTAGAAAAACGCAGTTAAGTATGGCATGTGCCAGACATGTGATGGGCATAATTATAATTTTAATGTATCTTTAAATTTAAAAAAAGAAAAGAAAAAAAAAATATATATATATATATATATATATAATACATTCCCCTCCTTTCTCTCTTCTTTCTCTCTAAGCCACCACCATTACCATAAATTCCGGCCACCATACCTCTACCCACCTTGTTACAAATTCCATTCAACCCACCACCACCACCTCCTCTCCATACCCCCACCTACTCTCCTCCGTAATATCCAACCTCCCACTCCCCACCATCGCCGTCAACAACCCATCTCCAACCACCACCACCACCTCCTCTCCATTTCACAAACCGCCGCCACACTTTCCGTTCACAAACGCAAACGATCCCTATCACCCGAACCCGACCCATCCTTTTCTAAAACCCCTATCCGAAAACCCTATTCACCTAACCCACCCACTGACCGTCACCTAACCCGATTTTCCGGCGACACTGACATGTTAAAGTCTCCACCCGACCCCTACCATTGCCTGTTACAGTCACTTAACCCGATTTTCCGGCGAGCCCACTTAACCTAACAGATCAGAGATCCGGGCGAGATTCGGGTAAGATGTTATGATTAGACCACTTAACCTAACAGATCTGGTTATGTCTGATCATGTTAACGGTGGTGGTGGTTGTTTTCGACGAGATTCGGGCAGATCTCGAACCACTAATGGTTGTTTCCGGCGAGATTCGGGCAGATCTCGAAGCTATTATTATTTTCCGGCGAGCTCTGAGAAAGGGGGTTGGTTTGGTGGTGGTCACGGCTGAGAGAAGGAGGTTGGTAGTGGTGGTGGTTTAGAGAGAGAAGAAGACAAGAAGAGAGAGAGTGTGTGTATGTTTATACACTTCGTTGAAAAGACCAAAATGCCCTCACATGCCATGCACATGTTGTCATTTAACTGAGTTTTTCTAACCCAGTTAGCGTAAAGGACGTAACGTGTAGGGAAAAAATGTTTTAAAGTACACCGCCTGCAAAGAAACTTAACAAAGGACACGAACCGTAAATTGACTTTTTTAAAGGACAAAATTTGTAATTGGGTCTTGACATTATGAGTTCACTGTTATGCCTTTTGGACTCACTAATGCTCCAGCAGCTTTAATGGATAGGATGAACCGAATTCGTAAGCCCTATTTGGATAAATTTGTTATTGTCTTCATTGATGATATACTTTTCTATTCAAAGACAAAAGAAGATCATCAAACTCATCTCAAAACTATATTAGAAACATTGAGGAAGGAAAAGCTATATGTTAATTTCTCAAAGTGCAAGTTCTGGTTATCTGAAGTGCAATTCCTCGGTCACATTGTGAATGAATAAG
Source organism: Bidens hawaiensis (assembly GCF_021521415.1). NCBI lineage: Eukaryota > Viridiplantae > Streptophyta > Magnoliopsida > Asterales > Asteraceae > Bidens > Bidens hawaiensis. Next base: position 1,538 of record NW_027499354.1, read on the forward strand.
GAATTCAAGTTAATCCGGCCAAAATTGAAGCCATTACGAAATGGGAGAAACCCATGAACCCGGTGCAAGTTAGACGTTTTCTGGGGTTAGCTGGTTATTATCGAAGATTTCTCAAGAATAGCGGTTCCATTAACCTCACTTACTCGAAAATCTTTTAAGTTTGAATGTGGATCGAAGCAAGAGGAAGCGTTTGTGACATTAAAACAGAAATTGACAAATACACCTATCTTAGCCTTACCCTTAGGGCAAGATAATTTCACCGTATACTGTGATGCTTCACACACAGGTATGGGGTGCGTTTTAATGCAAGAGAAGAAGGTTATTGCTTATGCTTCAAGACAGCTGAAGGTTCACGAGAAGAATTACACTACTCACGACCTTGAGTTAAGAGCTATAATTTTCGCATCGAAGTTATGGTGACATTACCTATATGGTGTAAAAGTTTACTGTTTATACTGATCATAAAAGTTTGAAGCATATATTTGATCAAAAAGAGTTAAACATGAGACAAAGGCGATGGACTGAAACACTTAATGATTATGATTGCGAAATTGTCTATCATGAAGGAATAGCCAATGTGGTGGCTGACGCTCTAAGTAGGAAGGAAAACGAAAAGCCAAAGAGGGTGCGAGCTCTAAGGCTACAACTTAAGATTGATATATTAACCGAAATCAAAGAAGCTCAGAAGTTGGCTCTATAAAAAGATAATATAAAGGTGGAAAAGAAAACGACACAATAGATCAATTAGTTAAGGGTGACGATGAAATACTCAGATTAGGGAAAAAAATCTGGGTACCGATTGTAATACTCAGAAAGTTCTAAAACAATGAAAAAATAATTGTTGGATTATGATATCGATAATTTAAGGAGTTAGTATCTCGTTAAACTAGAATGTTAATGTCAAATTTACCAAACTTTGAATATAAATATTACAAGTTAGAAGTTGAGTAATAATATAAGTTTAGGGATTTTTTTTTTGTTAAATTAAATGGTAAAGAAAAAGGTTTGATTGTAAATGTTGAATTAAATAAGAACTTGAAGATGAAGGACCATTGTGGTCATTTATTGAAACTCAATTTGAATCTTACTTCAATCACGTTTCCATCCTGGCCATAACGGAGATTTCGAGCATGTAAATCCAATGCATTCTAAACTACTAAACCAATATTAAGGGATATAATTAGTTCAAATACATACAAATCCATTCATTCCTCTCTGCCGTATTCACGAAACCCACCACTGGTTCTGATTATGCTTCTGTTTAACCACCGCATTAAACCACCGCCGCCCTGGGAACCGTCATCAGAAAACGGAGACACTCGCCGACCCTTTTATTAGTCTGACTCGGTCACGAAACATCGATCGTCTCCGCTGCTTAGATCGTTTCGACTACTCGTGACCAGCAGCTTCTTTGCCTTCGTTACTGCCACCATTATGTCATCCAGTTGATTTCGACTTCTATTCAGGTTAGTAGACGAAACCAGCATTCCGTTTTAGTAAAATAAATTCTTGAATTCGGATTCGTTTTTATTTCCGGTAATGTTGACAGCCACCACCACGCGTCCGTACATCATAGGGTTGTCTCATTCTCGATATTGTTCCACCCCATATATTAAGGTACCAGTTTAGAGTTTGAATATAGCTACTGTAATTTTGGGTTGTGTTCCGGCGACTAAAGCTCCATAGAATCTGAATAGTATATATGTATTTGGGAACGATGAACATAATAGTAGTTCATGCAAATAATAATAATAATAATAATAATAATAATAATAATAATAATAATAATAATAAATTATTCCGTTCGTTTTTCACTTGGTGCTTGCTATAAAGTTCAAGTATGGTTTGCTTTTCTGTTGTTTTCTTTTATGCCACTCAATAAATCATTTAAATCACCAATCTCATGTAACCTACTAAATGCCATAAAGTAAATTAGTTTTGTATAGTTGGAGTAATGGATGCAGTGACCTATAGCTTGTGTTCCATGACCTTGCATTATAAATTTTCACAATGCAAAATGCTGTAGTATACTAAATTGCATGGTATCTTAGAGAATATGTATGGAGATTTAAATAAATAGTAACGTATAAATAAGGTTAATAAATGAATGGTTTATTAAATACAAGGTTATGGAGATTTCAACACCTATAACTTAAATGTTATTTTGTTTCCAACGAAAGAGATAATAATAGTAGGTTACACCACTAAAAGATAGTTCTCCGAGTCGCCGGAGAACCAACAATTTACAAATCCGAATATATGATTTAGGCTACATGAGGTTGACCGAAATAAAACAAAATGTAGGTGTTAGTACGACTTAAGGTGACTCGACTATTACTTGCTTGCTCAGTGACTATTAAGGTACATATTCTGTTTTTGTTTCCTTTTAGTATTAATTATATTCCGTTACTTTGTAGTACGGATTTTGTTTTCGCTTACTCACTCTATTCATTCCGTTACTTTGTAGTACGGATTTTCGTTATGCGTCGGTTACATTTTAAGGTTAGCTATTTTATATAATATATTTTGTAGCATGCAATAGATCATATATTTTGTACTCTTTGTTGCATGTTCCTGTTTGAATATATTTAATTATATGCTTTTAGCTTTAGTACTCTGTTACCCGAGCAATTTCTGACTTGTCGTTGGGGCGTCAACGACATGGACTTGTCGTGGCAGTGCGTAATTAAAGTTCACGACTAGTACTTGTGTATTAGGGCCACTTAGGGGCGTATGGATCGATCCTTGTTCTGTTCTAATTTCTGACTTCTGATATATGGGGGATGGAACAATGCGTGTACGCCACACGTACCATCTCATAGGTGCATGGACTAGCTAGCTGTGTACCCCTCTGTTTCTGGCTCTGGGTGCTTCTGTGTACACGGCTTATTTTTGTTAATATGTCATTGTCGTGTAGTTTGATATATGTTTCTGTATCTGTATCTGTATATGTTTATGATTATAGTTAAGCATCTGATTTGGTTTATGTAGTAATTTGGTTATGTTCTGTATTAGTGTCTGCATCAGTCTTCCTTCAATATCCGTATTATTTTCAGTTAGCCTTCTTATGGCTTTAAATGCAGTTCTATTTTCTTTTGTTTTTCGTAAGTTCGTCTTTACATGTACTATTGTTCTATCCGTTACTGGGCAATTTTTGGCTCAGCCATGTTTTCTTGTTTGTGTTTGTCTTATTCTATTAACAGGTAATCCGGGAAATCAGGGGAATCAGTGATGAGAGTAGATGAAGCTCATGAATAAAGACTTTTATTTATTTTCGCATTTAATAAATTGGACTTAGGAATTTCTTTCGTTTTGGTTTTTACTTGTTGGTTACTCTTGGATTATTTTTTTTTATTTCTTTTAAATAGATTGTGTTTGGTTTGTGATATCTGTAAAGGTGACACGTCAGCTTGTTCCGGGTTGGGGTGTTACACCGATAGTTGGAAATTTAAGAGAAAAGATCTTATAAGAAGCCTACAAGTTAATGTATATGATGCATCCTGGAAGTGATAAGATGTATCATAATTTAATAGATGATTACTGGTGGATTGGAATGAAAAAGGAAATTGCCTTATATGTAGCTAAGTGTTTAACATGTTCAAAAGTTAAGGCTGGGCATCAGAAGCCCTTAGAGTTATTGCAACAAACTGAGATACCGATCTGGAAATGGGACATGATTACTATGGATTTCATAATGAAATTACCAAAGACATCTCGACAGAATGATGCTATCTGGGACTGACCAAATCTGCTCATTTCATTCCTATCCAAGAAACGTTTAGTATGGACAAGTTGGCACAATTGTATATGGAAAATATTGTATCATTGCACGGTGTGCCATTATCAATTATATCTGATAGAGACAGTCGTTTCACCTCCAATTTTTGGAGAAGTTTTCAAAAAGCAATGGGTACGTGCTTGAATCTAAGTACTGCTTATCACCACAAACGGATGGACAAAGTGAAAGGACGATTCAAACATTGGAAGATATCGTTCTTGTGTTATAGACTTAGGTGGTAGTTGGGATACCCACCTATCTCTAATGGAATTCTCGTACAACAAAAGCTATCACACAAGTATTCAAATGGCACCATACGAAGCACTGTACAGATGAAAGTGTAGAACGCTTGTATGTTGGTCTGAGATCGGTGATAATCAATTGTCTTGCCCTGAAATTGTTCAACGAACGACTGATCAAGTAATTCAAATTCGTGAACGATTGAAAGCAGCACGAGATACACAAAAGAGTTATGCTGATATAAGACGGAAACCGTTAAGAGTTTAAAGAAGGAGATAAAGTGTTGCTTAAAGTATCACCTTGGAAATGTGTTATTCGTTTTGGGAAGAAAGGAAAGTTGAGTCCACGTTTTGTTGGACCATTCAAGATTATTGAAAGAATAGGTCCGGTAGCCTACCATCTTGAGCTACCTGACGAAATGCAAGGAATTCATGATGTGTTTCATGTATCGAATCTGCGAAAATGTTTAGCTGATGAGACACTTACCATGCCTCTAAAAGATGTACAAGTGAATGAAAAACTTAAGTTCGTGGAAGAACCGATACAAATTGAGGATAGTCAAACCAAGTTTATTAAGCGTAAGAGATTGAAGTTGGTAAAAGTTAGATGGAATTCCCGACGCGGTCTGGAATTTACTTGGAAACTTGAGTTTGAAATAAAAAGGAAACATCCACATCTCTTTACATAAATCTCGAGGACGAGATTTTCTAAAGGTGAGGAGGATGTAGCACCGTGAAAATACCCCATCTAATTTTGGGCCAAAAATGTAAATTCTGAAAGTTCAGGGATTGAAAATAAAATTATGAGTTTTGAGACCCATCGCGCTACGCGATGGTCACATGATAGACACCATCGTGCTACGCGACAGTGTATCACACAAATCAAGAAAATGTGGGGCGCTGCGCTACGTGACGGTCAACCCAACTAGGTTAAGTAACCAAGACACGTGTCAAACCACGTGTCAACACGTGGCATCACCTGATTAATTGCGGCGTCGCGCTACGCGACGGCGCTGAGAGAAAGACCATCGCTCTACGCGATGCCCTGCAAAAGTCAAGTATAAAAGGGCAGCTACGGGTTCAATCCATTCCATCCCATTTTCACCTTCATTCTCACATAGTTAGCCTAGGGAAGCGTGCTAGGGTGTTTCGAGGTTCCGAGGGCTTGATTCCGCGAAGAAACGAAGTGCCGAGGCGCTGTTAACGGTCTGTTGTTCCTATAAGCGAAGCACGAGCTGACCCACTGCCGATTTTCTTAGTCCTTACTCTCGACTAGCCGATTAAGGTAGGATTATGGTTAAGTTATCTTATTATTTAGCTATTAGAGCCTAGTTACGAATATAGTCGTTAAATTGTAACTATTTTCCAATTAATGTTTTATAAAGTAAAGGAGTTGCTTCTATACGAAGTAATGTTATTAAAACTATATTTTGACGGGCACGTAGTAACTGGAAGGGGGATATCACTAGTAGACTCTTCTTGCCTAAGGAAAGTAATTCGTACACATCCGAATCCACCGCGGGTCGTTTACTTACCTAGAGAAGTTTGTCAACGTGATATACTTTATTAGGCCAAAGCGTGCTATTGCAAACGTCATATGTAAATACAAAGTATTTTCATAAAACAACTATAACTCTACTAAGGTTAGGTCAGACCTAAGAGTCTGCTGATCAGACCTCGAGTCTACTGAACTGAATCAGACCTAAGAGTCTGCTGATTAGACCTTGAGTCTGCTGAACTGAAACATGCTTAAAGTCTGCTGAATATTACCAACTACGTACTTATGTATACCTATTATGATATATAGGCTAATAGCATACTGAAGATAAGGATTCTGATATCACCAACTGATAATACAAGGTGAACACATTAACCTTTTTATGGTCTGAACTGATTTTACTCTTGTAATAGATAGGTTGTTTATTGCAAAGAGCCTGATAAATGTTTGCATGAGATTATTCTCTCTAAAATCGTTATAATACAAAATAGATAATAAAAAGCAACTCAGACCGAATACACATGTGTTTGGATTCATACATAACTGATAATTGGCATACAAAACCAAGTCAGTCATAACCAGTTCTCCAACATGGTCACATAGCCTAGGGGAAGGTTATCTCCAAACAGGAGCTATGTACTCGGGGGACCTTTGAATTGTGTGTGTAGGGCATTGGTACAAATCCCGGGAATGACAGGCGTTCATGCTGAGTTTGTGAAACAGAAAACTATGTTTGTATTTAACGACTGTTATAAACTGTTTTATCGAGTCAACGTTTCACCAGCATATGGCTGACGTGTTTTTCCAACCCATGCAGGTAATTAAGTGATGATGGAAAATATGCAAGGATTTGGAGTCATTAGAAGATCGCTCTATTTTTGATATTATAAAATCCTTGTAATAATAATATAACACTGTTTTGTAACTAAAACTTAGGTATTTATTCCCGAGTAATTTTGATAATGTGAATTATTATTTTAATATATAAAGACTCGTTAAAATGAATCCGCTACTCTGATATATTTACAAAACAGGTACCAACCCGGGACGTCGCACCCAGGCCCTAAGTCGAGGTGTGACAGCTACAAGATATTAAATACGTGAAGATTATGATTGATGTGTAATGCACAAATAATACATGAGTCTTGTTCACTTTGAATGACTAAACCCATCAACCCACCATAGTGTTTAGCTTAGCTTAGGTTCTAAACTTATTAGCCTTTTGAATTTTGAAATTTTCCATAAGTCATACAATATCCAATATATAACAAAATATTTAGACTTTAGTTATTGTTATTTATTGCTCTAGTAATAATAATAAGTCGGTGTCCGTCGTTTTTGTACTCTAGTCAACCAGTTTTAGTTATGCACAGGTTATTTTGAATTCAAGAGATCTATATTAGCATGATTAAACAGTTTACCCTTAAACTTCAAGCACATCAACCCGCTTTAGTTTATCAAACTCTTCGCTCATTTTTCCTTCACGGTAAATACTGATTATAAAATCAAATTAACCTGAATCTGCATCTAAAATCGGGCTGTATGTAAACATACGCATGCCATAAAGTTCCGTATAATTACATAAAGTAATAAGTATGCTCGTTTTCAGATGAAACTTATAGTCCGACAACATATTTTGTTTTCCTTTCAGCATCTTCTCCCGAAGAAGCTCTACAAACCAAGAATAAAGCACATGATGTTTATTTTCTAAACCATGTAGTAAATTTAAGTTGCTAACACTATAAATTTGATTTCACAAAGGTGTTAATAAACTTGCCTTGTAATGAGGCATGATGCAACGTGGGGTCCCAATAATTTGTTTACTAGAATCATATATTTTGATTACAATGATTCTTACCTCAACCCTTCATAAAATTCTAACAATAAAAAATTTAATAACGCTTTCGTAATGCACATACAAAAAAAAAAAGATTGTCATAAGCTTTGACTTCATTATATGAAAGCTAGGGCTGGCACTCACTTCCACTTGAAAGGTATTCTCCACACACTCCATAGATGTAATTACAAATCCATGGTTTGATTGGTCAATGATTGTAATCCGGCAATTTCTAAATGGGATCTTACAATTTCTTCAGCTTTCACTGGTTCAAAATTCCAATTGCAATGGAGAAATTTAGCTATTTGATATCTTGTACGGATCATGCACCACCCATATCACGTATCATCATCGAAGCCATGTTCAGTCTTGGATCGTTTCAAGTGCAGATTGAACCTATCCATGAACATTATTAAATGACATATAAATTGTTCATACAACAAAAGAAAAACCTAGACTAGAACTCTATCGTTAAGATTTATGGGATTCAAATCCTTCACATCACTTGTTTGAAGATCGTTTAACCAAAGATTAACACACTTTAGGCTTTATCATAAAACCTATCTCAGTTTTTACTAACATTTGCTAGTTCAAACAGAACTCAGTAATATCTAAGCTTGGAATCAATTGTTACTCAAAGAACAACAAATATAATATTATTAAAGGCTTAAAGTTACTCGTTATAATTGATTACTAAAACAACATATCCCAATTGAACACATTGATTATTATTATCCAAGGATGTTATAATTGATTACTAAAACAACATATCCCAATTGAACACATTGATTATTATTATCCAAGGGTAACGTTGGCATCAAGATGTGACATCTTTGACCTCTTCTGTGGAAAGCTTAACTATGCTTTCGTAATCGAAAGCACTCGCCTATATTAGTTCCATACTTTGCAAATTTAATAGTAAGGAAAAAAAGATATGACTTGTTAGCAAACCTTTAATACTTTGCAAAGCTGGTATTAACCATATGCATGGATGCCTCTTAATAGTTTTTTCTTCAAACTCATTGCAACAAAACAATCAAAAACCTCATCATATACCAACAACTGGAACAAAAACCAAATGCAGCCATTTAAGATGGGGATACTTCGTGGAACCCCAATCTTCAAATAAGGCTGAAAATTCTGAGAAAAAAAAAAAGAAGAATAAAAAAAAATCTCAGGTTACATTAGCATAACTTAAATGGATGCAAAAATTCTAGGGCTAATTATGTGTTCAAAATCAAAACACTTTAGTTTGAGAACTTACAAAATTGTTACCGTGGTCCGACGAAAACGACCTAAATAGTTTGATATTGGCAAATTAACCCTAACTACGAACCCGAATCCTCCTCTGCCGAGTTGCTGTCTCTGTTGATAGGGTTAGAGACAAGAAGTTAGAGAGATAAGAGAAAACCGATTTGCTGGATGATCCCAGAATGATATTGGCGCTAGGGTTTTATTCATCAACACATAATAACCAAAGTTGCATAAGACATCCCAATAAAAGAGAAAAGGCCCTAATGGTCCTTGGTACATGCAAAACAATAAAAGACTTAAAGCAAATAAAAACCAACAGCAACAATGAGATAATAGACGAGCCCGGTTCGTATCAATACTCCCCCCTTAACCCACTTATTGTCCTTAAGAAGTGAGCTCATTAAAGTCAGGAAAACGCAACTGTAAATCATCAAGGTACTCCCATGTGGCATCTTGTGTCGTTTGCCCCTTCCAATGAACCAACACCTTCATCGCAGCTCTATTACCCCGTTTCACCAACTTCCTGTCTAACACCCCTTAAGGCAGCAAACTAAACCGTGCCCCTGTCGGAATTGGAACTATTTTGGACGGTGGCCCGCCTGCCTCCTTAAGCAACGACACATGAAAGACGGGATGAATAAGGGCTTCATCCGGTAAATCTAACCTGTAGGTGACCTTTCCAACCTTTTCTACAATCAAGAAGGGGCCAAAGTATTTGGGTGTGAGCTTGGAGTGCTTATGAACTCTCAAGGAATTTTTCATGTACGGTTGTAGTTTGAGGTAGACCCAAGTACCTGCTTCAAACTCTCTCTCTGTGCAGTGTTTATCGGCTTGTTGTTTCATACGGTTTTGGGCTTTAAGAAGCGATTGTTTCAGTACCTTTACCGCCGCTTCAAACTCTCTCTATGTGCGGTGTTTATCGGCTTGTTGTTTCATACGGTTTTGGGCTTTAAGTAGCGATTGTTTCAGTACCTTTACCGCGGCCTCTCGATCTTGCATCATTTCGTTAACTTCATTATTAGTTGTGTCCTTTGGGATATAAGGAATATCCAAGGGAGGACGGTACCCATATAGGGCCTCAAAAGGCGATTTTCCCAATGACGAGTGGAATGTTGTGTTGTATCACCACTCAGCCAACGACACCCATTTCACCCACGTGTGAGGTCGTTCCATCACCATGCATTGTAAATACCCTTCCAAACACCTGTTAACCACTTCCGTTTGTCCATCGGTCTGCGGGTGGTAAGCCGTGGACAGTTTGGCGGAAACCCCTTGTAACTTCAAAAATTCCATCCAAAATGAACTCAAAAACACCGGGTCACGATATGAGATAATAGAATTAGGGCAACCATGCAACTTATAAATATTATCAAGAAATACCTGAGCAACATCTTTGGCTGAGAACGGGTGGCCAAGAACCATGAAGTGACCATACTTGGTAAGTAGGTCCACTACCACGAATATTGTGTCCTTTCCTTTGACCTTCGGTAACCCGCCAATAAAATCCATCGAAATGTCGGTAAAAATAGTGTCGGGAATAGGTAAGGGCTGCAGTAAACCAGGTGAAGATACGTTCTCGTTCTTGGCTCGCATACACACGTCACAGTTGCGCACCACCTGACGCACCCCCTTCGATACACCTTTCCAAAAAAACAGCCCTTTCACCCTTTGTATCGTCGCCCTAACGCCCAAGTGCCCCCCCCCCCCCCATCGGAGACTCATGACAAATTTTAATGATTTCAAAACGTAAAGGCACATCTCCCCCTACTACCATTCTGTTCCCTTTAGTTACCCATTTACCATTCCATGCAAACCTGTGTAGGTTCTCACCTGCTTTTAATTTTTGAATAATGGCTTGGACTTCTATATCATTATTTTGACTAGTTATCACCCTTTGCAACAACAATGGTTCTAATTGTGAGACTGCAGTGGTGAAGAGAGTGGCCCCCTCGACTCTCGAAAGGGCATCGGCCGCGACATTTTCTCTCCCCTTCTTGTATTCAATAGTATAATTGTACCCAATAAGTTTCGCAAGCCATTTGTGTTGTAATGGGGTTGTAACCTTTTGTGTCAAAAGGTGCTTCAAACTTCTCTGATCGGTGCGGATAACAAACGGACCCGTGATAAGATAATAGTGCCATTGCTTCACCGCCATCATGATTGCGAGTAACTATTTCTCATATACCGACAACGCGCTCTGTTTTGGTGAGAGCGCTTTACTAAAAAAGCAAATTGGGTGACACTCTTGCATTAAAACCGCCCCTAAACCACCCACGGAAGCGTCGGTTTCGACCACAAGTTGTTTACTCGGATCGGGTAGAGAGAGAACCGGAGCTGAGGACAAGGCTCCTTTTAGTTGATCAAAGGCATATTGCGCTTCCTCTCCCCATCGAAATGCGTCTTTTTTTAGCAAATCCGTAAGTGGTTTCGCAATGACACCGAAAGACCTGATGAAACGCCGGTAGTACCCGGCTAAACCCAAAAATCCCTGGAGCTGTTTAAGAGTCTTTGGGGTCGGCCACTTTCGAATAGCATCTATCTTGGTCGGGTCTGTTTTCACCCCCTCCCCCGATATGATATGGCCCAAGTACTCAACCGCTCGTCCACCAAATACACATTTAGATTCTTTAGCAAAAAATTTATTTTCTTTCTTAATAGATAGAACTTGTTGTAAGTGTATGAGGTGTTGATCCTCACAGCGGCTATAGATCAATATATCATCGAAAAACACTAGGACTCCCTTACGTAACATGGGCCGGAAAACATGATTCATTAGCGCTTGGAAGGTCGCCGGTGCGTTTGTAAGACCAAATGGCATAACAAGGAATTCGTAATGGCCCTCATGAGTTCGGAATGCCGTTTTGTGAATATCCTCAGGAGACATTCGGACTTGGTGATACGCCGAAAGTAAGTCTAATTTTGAGAAAAACGTGGCTCCACCTAGTTCATCTAGCAATTCTTCTATTAACGGAATGGGAAACTTATTCTTGATTGTCACCTTGTTAAGCCGGCGGTAATCCATACACATCCGCCATTGCCCGTCTTTCTTTTTAACCAAAACCACCGGGGCCGCAAAAGAGCTTTGACTGTTACGAATGATACCGGTATCTAACAGTTCACGCGTGGTTTTTTCTATAACATCTTTTTGCACGGCGTTTTTATATCGGTAGGGTCTTTGGCTAATTGGCTCGGTTCCATCCTTGAGGACGATGCGATGGTCGAAGGGTCGTATAGGCGGCAACCCTTTCGGAGTCTGAAACACCTCAGGAAAGGACCCAACTAAATTCATCCAAGGGAGCTCCTCTTGCTTTTGTTTTGGATCACATAGTATTTTAGATTGGTAGGGGGTTTCGAATTCTGAGGTTGCTAGCTGAAGGCTAAATAGTTGCAACGACCCGTCCTTTGAGTGTTTATGCAGTAGCTCTTCCACCTTTTCCATCGTACAAACCGAAATCTTATTATTTTGTAGCCCTTTTAGTTCATATTGTTTCCCGTCGACTTCGAACCGCATAGTCATCTTTTGAAAGTTCCAAAGTATGTCATGTAGTAGGAGAAGCCATTGCACGCCCAATATCATGTCATAGTTTTCTAACCCGATAAGTAACACTTCTGTGGTAAACAAATGACCTTGCATGGTCCACTGAAAATCAGAACACATTTTCCGCCGCCACGCTAACATTAATCGGTGGAATGTCGTTCACCTTACATTGCAACCTTTTAGCTAACCGGCTATCAATAAAATTGTGGGTCGACCCCGAGTCGATCAAAATGTGAAGTTGGCAGGTCCCCATTGAGCCTTGGACTCGCATTGTGGAGTAGGAAGGAAGGCCCGTTAAGGCGTGAATAGAAATCTGGTGGTCTTTTTCTTCCTCGTCACTCACTGTTTCATCTATCCTTGCATCATATTCATCATCCATTTCAATGATATAAAGTTGGTTCCGGTTCCGAGGACATTTATGACCTGGAACAAATTTCTCCATGCACCAAAAACACTCCCCTTTTGCTCGTTTTTGTTCCAATTCTTTGCTCGTGAGACGACGAGCACCCCCCGATGGTCTACTAGCAGTAGCGGCTGTTCGGTTGGGTAGCGGTAAGAGTGGTAGTTTCGTAGCATTGGTCGGTGGCATAATCTTGGAATTGGTGTTATTCTTGGTGTTAACCATGTCCCCTCTTCCTAGGTTAAGTTTGGCCTCCCAATTATCATTATTAAGCGCTTGAGTCTTAGCTAACCCATATGCCTCATGCAAAGTGTGCGGTTTAAACATCTTAACCAGACCCCTAATATCCGGTTTAAGGGCTTTAAGATACAAACTAACAGCTTGAGCTTCACTGAGTGTTACCTTATTCAATAGTGAATCAAAGGCTATATTGAGATCCTGGAGCAAGCCTGTTTGGTTGAGGGAAGCTATCTCCTCAAGGGGATCCTCAAACATAGCATTTAAAAAATGAGCCGAAATAGCCCGCACATAGTCCTCCCATGGGACTTCAGATACGGTAGCTCCACGCATGCGCATAAAGGCCCGGTGCCATTGGATTGCATCTCCTTCCAAATGAACAACCGCGCACCTAAGTTTCGCTTCCACGGGAGTCTCGTCCATCGCGAAAAAGTGTTCGCAACGGTAAATCCAACCCTCTACGTCCTCACCCGAGAACCTAGGAAATTCAACCTACCTGATTCGCAAGGGCCGAGTATTCTTCACGTCTGTATCGCTAACAGAGAACGAAGAAGCCGAGCTAAACCCACCGCCGCTGGGCTGACCCGGTTTATCCCGTACCGCCTTTAAGATCTCTTCTTGTTGTTTCGATGATTGTTCTTGTTGTTTCATTAGCGCCGATAGTGTTGCTTGGATCTCTGTGATTGCCTTATCATGATTCTTGAGGGTGTTGTCAACATCTTGGTTGCGAGTGTTCGTCATGATAATGACGGATTCCGACCGCTGATCGAAGCGGCTCTGATACCCTTGATAGTGTTAGAGACAAGAAGCTAGAGAGATAAGAGAAAACCGATTTGCTGGATGATCCCCGAATGATATCGGCGCTAGGGTTTTATTCATCAACACATAATAACCAAAGTTACATAAGACATCCCAATAAAAGAGAAAATGCCCTAATGGTCCTTGGTACATGCAAAACAATAAAAGACTTAAAGCAAATAAAAACCAACAGCAACAATGAGATAATAGACAAGCCCGGTTCGTATCATCTGTCGCTGCCATCGACTTCATCTTGATGTTGTTTGGGAGTGATAGAATCAACCCATGCAAGTCGGTCCTCATCATATGCCGACGGCGTTGATTAATTGTCGGGGGCAGTGGCCGGTCCTCATCAGAGAAAGCTGAGGAAGAAGAGAAACGCGGTGGAAAATCGATTAGGTCAGTATTAATCCCTGGCTACTATGAAATTCCCAAAACGCCCTTCAGCACTATAGATTGCTACAGTATCACATTCGGTTTCTTTAATGGCTTAGTTATTCATACACCAAAGAGGTCATTCACACACCAGGAGGGCCTATACGAGTCGTATAGGTGTAGTGTCAAGTCATTATCGCTCAGGAGTGTCAGTTTTCATTTATTTGCATCGTATAGCCCCTATACGAGCCATATAGGGCTATACTACTCGTATAGAGTCTGTTTGACTCGTATAGTATTTTTTTTTAGATTTTTTTAAAATTACAAAATATTAAAAATAACATCCGAGTTGTTTACAAAATAGAAACACGCAATTTAAAAGTAAATATTTTGCTATATGCATAAAAACATACAAACAACATGAGCGGTTTTAGGTAACGACTCTTTATATGTGGTCATGCAATCCATTTTGGTTGACGCCCATGTAGGTTATCTAAACTTTTGAAATATAACTGTCATAAAAATAATTACGTTTGGAGCAAGAAAAACAGATACCTGGCCTCTACGAGTCGTATACCATCTATACAGCTCGTATAGACCATAAAATAATTATAAATATATGGTCAAAGTGCAGCTGGCATGCTGTCTATATGAGTCGTATAGACCCTATACAGCTCGTATAGGGTCTATATGAACAAGAATATCTATACGATTAGTATAGGGTTTATACGGCTCGTATCGACTGCAAAAAGCTGCCACACTGTCACTTCCGCACGCATGTTAACAAGTTAGGCCTATATGACTCATATAGGCCCGACTCGTATAGGCCCTATACGAGCCGTTTAGCCTTAATATATATACACACACTATATAGTGTAATAGTTATTATTATATTAAAACTAAATTAATTAATTAAAATAAAAGAAATTGGTTTTGTTAAATAAATCAATCAAAACTTGTGTGAAAAGAAGCATATAAGTTGGTTAGTTCTGAATTTTGAGCTTGTAGAGCAGTATCAGCAGACGGTGCTTTCTTTGCCCATCCATCCGTCCGTCCAGCTAGCGACATAAAACTGTAATCCGGCCGAAAGTTGAAGCCCAGACCAGACACTCTGAATGGCAAGTCTCCAACTCTTTATTCAATCTCTCCGTCGCTGTAAAATAAATAACATTTCATATGCACACAAGCTGTTCGATCAAATGCCTCTATCAATTCACTTTCATCTTTGGCAGATATTTTTGAATTCACTGCCTATACTCTAAACCCTAGAACATTAATTTACATATTTATACATGCTTAAGTAAGTAAGTTATGTTGATCACTGAAGAGGTAGGTCCCAGCAGAGCCCAGTTAGACCCGCAGGACTCACCTTGAAGAGAGACGTCTGCGCAGAAACCAACTGGATCCGCAGGACCCACCATGCTCATAGACGTGACGTCCTTACGCGCAGTACGCAAACTGTTCCCGCAGGAAATGCCTCCCAATGGTGAAGTACTCCGCCTGTTCCCGCAGCTGCGGATACAAGCCATCAGGGAAGGCCACCCGCGCAGCAAGGCTACACGCACAAGGCACTTAGCTCTCAATAATTCAGTAGTCACCTGAAGGAATGAGCAAAGCCGGGAACAATCCCGCACAAAGGCGGGAGGGGGAATACTCCCGCCCAAATGAGCCAGTTCGTACGATACTGGAGGATCTTTTGTACTGTACCTGACGAGGTATGGGCAAAAGATCTGACCAGAGATACGACAGCTCATTGACAACAGTATGGCGAGCAGCATGCTCTTGTACTGTATGTCACTATTAGCCGCTGCCTACTCACCAACTCCTGTCATACCACATGCATAGCCTGCAGTTGGTGGAAAAGGAATAGTACACAGCAGGCCTGGTCACTGTCAGCCGCTGCCTACCCACCAACTACCAGCATGGCACGTGCGTAGGCCACAGTTGGTAGAACAGGAATACTATTCAGCCGGCTACACCTTCTTGGAAACCTACCTTCGGCTATAAATACCCCAAATGGTATGATCATCTCATCTTATCTTATATCTTATACCTGATATCTGCTCTAGCAATCTCTTAATATACACTTATATTCAAGAGCAATCTAGTCTGATTCTCACGCCGGAGGGTGGTCACAAGGAGGTACCCCCCCTTCTCAGTGACGAGCTCACGGTGTCTGTTTTGCAGGTTATCAGAAGAACCATCTTTGCCGGGTCTAACCCCTCGTGGGAAACATTTATTTAACCCCCAGATTATCCGTAATCTGCCCGGGGTCGATTAGTGTTTCTTCAATCACTCATATTCCATTTCATGTGGGATCATGTTTATGTATTGTGTAGGATTCATATTCAGTATCATTAAGTTATCATGAGACTATACTTATATTAAAACCATTGCTGCAAACTTTTACTTTTTCTAGAAACTATATATCAGTTAGTGGTTTTCAGAATTCAATTCGAATTCGAAACATCCAAAATTCGATTCGAATTCAAATTACACACACACACACAATAATATATATACAATTTTTAATTGGAGCCAAATCCATAAATAATAAATGTCCATTACAAAATAATTAAACCCAATATCCCATACTATATCTCTTAATTTTGCCCATATTCTTAAAATTTTGTGTGTGTGTGTGTGTGATTTACAATTATGATTATGGTTTTTGAAGTTTTTAACATAGGTGAACTTGAATCAAATCGAATTTCAAATATGAATCGAATTGAATTGCGAATATGACATATAATACTTATACTAATCGAACATTTCAACTTTTAATTGAATAAGAATCTAATACGAATACTGGCCAAAAAAAATAAAAATTATTCATATTATTCGTTTCAATTAACTCGAAAATTCGTTATTCGATTTGATGAACACCCCTAATAAAAATAAATTACAGGAATTTAACATTTTCATAATGTATTATGAAGCTTACCACGTGTGCACCAATTCTGATTGTAAGAATTAGAATTAACATGAGACTATGAGGGGATTGTTACAGTTCTTTTGTTTTCTAAGATTCATAATTGTATCAGGTTTATATAGATTCGGAGGAAACTTTAGAAACTGCTAAAGTTACACAAACTGTGAACCAGATGGACCAAAACACATTCTGAAAATGGAAATACAAAACCCTAAATTAGGACATGAAAATTTCCGTGCTTGACAGTTGAATAATTTTCTCTAACATGGCAACTTAAACCCTGCTATTATTCTTTTTATATCTTATTTCATTTTATTCCTAGCATCATAGTTATATATGACCTTTTTTAATAGCATAATGATTATACTTGAACTTTTTTAGGTGCTTCTTGACAATATGCTCCGAATACTTACCAACCCTTCAAAATCAAGGTTCAAAAATATTATCCATACACGGACATACTGCTCGATTGAAGCAAACAAAGAGGCACTCGATGCATCAAATCAAATATGCAAAATTCTAATATCCTGCCCAAAACTCGGGGTTGCAACCGCACTTGACCAAAGTGGATTAAGACCTTCACCTGAATCAGTAGAAGAAGTCCTCAGAAGGTTCCGTAACGCGGGTATGCTCGCTTACCAGTTCTTTGAATGGGCCGGAAAACAACATTACTACCAACACAGCATTTGTGCATACCACGCAGTAATCGAATCGTTAGCCAAAATAAGACAGTATGAGATCATGTGGGACCTTATAAACACAATGAGAACAAAAAACTTGCTCAATATCGAGACGTTTTGTATAATTATGAGAAGATACGCACGGGCCCACAAAGTTGAAGAGGCAATCTACACCTTCAATGTCATGGAAAAGTACAACGTGCCTCCAAATTTAGCAGCGTTTAACGGTTTATTAAGTGCTTTATGCAAATCCAAGAATGTAAGAAAAGCTCAGGAGATTTTTAACACGATGAAAGATAGATTTATTCCCGATCAGAAAACATACAGCATTTTAATCGAAGGGTGGGGTCGCGAACCCAATTTCCCTAAAGCAAGGGAAATTTATAGAGAAATGATTAATGACAGGTGTCAGCCCGATATTGTGACATACGGGATCATGGTTGATGTTTTATGTAAAGCAGGTAGAGTAGATGAAGCTATTGATATTATTAAAGAAATGGAAGTTAACAACTGTCAACCGACATCTTTCTTATACAGCATTTTTGGTTCACACATACGGAATCGAAAACCGGATTGAAGATGCGGTTGACACGTTTCTGGAAATGGAAAAGAACGGTGTGAGTGCTGATGTGGCAGTTTACAACGCGTTGATTAGCGCGTTTTGTAAAGCAAACAAGTTAAAAAACGCGTATCGAGTTTTAAACGAGATGGAGAGTAAAAGGGTGAAGCCGAATGCAAGAACTTGTAACATTCTTTTGAATTATTTGATAGAGCGTAAAGAAACCGATGAGGCGTTTAAGGTGTTTAGAAGAATGATCAAGATTTGTGACCCGGATGCTGATACGTATACGATAATGATAAAGATGTTTAGCGAGAGTGGGGATATTGTGATGGCGTTTAAAGTTTGGAAATTTATGAAAAGGAAACAATTTGTTCCGAGTTTGCATACGTTTTCAGTTCTTATTAATGGATTGTGTGAGAATGAAGATGCTTCTCAAGCTTGTGTGTTAATGGAAGAAATGATTGAAAAAGGAATTAGACCACCAAGGTTGACTTTTGTGAGGCTGAGGAAGTTGATTATTGACAAAAAAACGCGATGATGTGCTTGAATTTTTGCAGCAGAAGCTGGATTTGTTGGTGAAAGAGCCACTGTGTGATTGACCAAGAGATTGATAACTTTAAGGTTAGTTTCTTTTCTGCAAAAATATTATCTTTCAGTTATTTATGTTTGTTTGATATTTATGTTTGTTATTCTGAACTTCCTGTGACCTGCGTTAGTATCTACTTTATTGATCTGTGTTTAACGGGCCAAAGAGGTTAGCTCAAGGAAAATAGCCTAAAGAAAACATGTTTAATGGCTTTAACAGGTCGGAAGTTGGATTGATATATGAATAATACAGCATTTGTAATAATCTTTGACATACTAGTTATTTATAAATAGTTAAGTTTTTATGAAAATGTTTGGGTCGATCCATACCCAACATATGTTATCCTGCCCGGCCATTTGCTGCTTTATTTGCATTGCTATTCATATATCTGCTAGTTGTTTCGACCAAATTGTGGTAACCTACTAAGTTTCACTAGACATAGTTATTGGCTTAGCAGATAAATATCACTGGCTCATAATTGTTTTCAAACTCTCTGAGACTCAAGTTTGCCTTTTCATAAATCTAATTCTATGTCTCAGATTGTTTTCAAAAGATAATTATAAACAAATATGTTTTGTGTAGTTTAATAAAAATGGATTTTTGAGGACATGCGTAAATTTATTTTATCAAAATAAGGTTGTTAAAAATACTAGTTCGATCATATTTGAGAAAAGACTTTGTGTGAAGATTAAAATAGTTTGAAGAAATTATTGTTTTGAAAACGAATAAACTGCGAAACATGGTTAATTGAAGTTCTGCTGTATCAATGAACGAGATTTTATGATAAATATCTAGTTAACAAGATTTAAGTATCCCAATCGGGTTGTAGATGCCTTGAACTCATTATTGCATGTATCTCATATCACTTAGTTTGGTTACTGTAGCTGATTTGACGCTTAATGAGATTTACTGATTTAGCACACTCATGCTGGGCTTCTTGATCGCGTTGTGCGTCTCATGAATCAGGCACGCCTTTTTAAACCAAGATGCCGAACATGCTGATTTGGGATTACCATTTGCTGATTATTGATAGGATGCGTATGATACTATTACAGTATTACTGATAATTTAATGGTTATTTATATACCTATACGGATATTGTTGATGCGGTTATATGGTTGTGTGTGTGGCACCCCATCCACGTTAACCGGCTTAGCTCAATGGGTATTTCCTTAGGATACGATATGTAATTTTGCTGGGATTCTCAATTTTTATCGGTGTGCTATTAAGAATTTTTTAGTCTTTGCTATGTTCTGGTTCCTTGTTGGTCCTATTATCTTGTTATCGCATCTTGTTAACCGTGTACACTGCTTACTGGTTATCCTGTGACGCTAGTTTTTCACTGAAAAATTCATTATATTTTAGAACGCTTATAACAAGATTATATTATTTTTTCGATAAACTTCATGACTTTTCCACGAACTAAACCATATATTTCCCTGGATTTCAAAACGTGTCATTCACTTTGTATTTGAAGAATTTTAAATTCAGTTATTTCAACTTGCTATTGTGGTTTTGTAGAAGCATTAATAAATGGCATTTCATGTGTACTAACCTTTGAGAAGTTTACCAAACCATAATAGTGTCAGAACACACATTCAGATTTCAAAACGGACGGATGACTAATATATGTTTTAAGGACAAGCGAATAAAACAACTTAAGTTTCGTGAAAGCCGTTAACTTATTATGTTATATCAACCTTCCGTTTTTGTAGTCTAATGATCTCATTTTATCGGTTAGACTTGTATGCCTTTTATGAGGTTTTGCTCAATTGTGTTTCTTCCTTGATGGCAGGTAATATAGCTAGCTTGATGATTGTAAAAATCTCGACTAGGCGTCGATTAATTACCAATTAAGCGCCGATTAATTCCAGTTAATCACGATGAATCGCTAGTCTCTACCTCAGCGGCCGACTAGCGACTGACAATCTCTACAACACTTATATCTTAGAGTTTGTATTATTATAATGTCCTATTTGTTTTTAAGGTTTTAATAAAGTTTGAAGTTTATATTAACTATTTATTATTATTTTTTATTATGTAAAGTTGGCATGTTGACAGCGTGATTTAAATGTAAGTTTAAAAGTGTGTGAGCTAGTGGTTAAAAAATACATCTGTAAAACATCATAATATAAGAAAAGGGTCCTGCTAGGGACGCCCAAGGGAAATTGGAGGCACCCACCCTATCTGCGGCGGATAGGGCTATACGCCGCGGATAGAGGGGTTTTGTCGTACGATGTCCCCTTTATGATGTACCCCATCTGCCGCAAATAGGGTGATATGCGGCGGACAAGGTACCCTATCTGCCGCAAATTGGGCGATACGCGACAAATCAATCAAAACCTCGTACCCTATACGCAGCGAATAGGTCTATCCGTGACAGATTGTGTCAAAACTGAACTATTTAAGCCTATCCCGCTCCCCACCTTTCTCTCTATATATCTCAATTAACAAACACAACATGGCATGCATTACCCACAACATAAAAGCATAGTTATACCCGAGAAGAAAAAAGTATTTTTGCGTGGCATTGTCAACATAGTACGAAAAAAGTGTCTTGGTATGATCATTTGTTTCCAGGCTCGACCAACGAGCAGTTGGGCTATGCATATAGCGATAAGCCGGAGAAACCAGGCTTACCAAATATGAATGTACTTCCAGACCAGAACCAGGAGTCGGGTATGCATATATCGAGCAATCCGGCTTACTAAATCCTGACTAGGTTTCGTTGTATATTTATATAATATAATAGTAGTCGCTAGTTATTTTTTAAATAAGATATATTGTCATTATATTTTGTCAGGGGTATATCATGTACGGTGGTAGTCAACCTTCTTGGCTGGAGGATAATAGCACGTCGAATACATACGAAGTCCCACCGGAAGAACAGCCTTATGGTTAGGTGTCGTACCGGTTACCAGTAGAAGGGTCGCATTACAGAACCCAGTCTTCGTACCAATTACATGTAGATGGTCCGTATTACGGAACCCAAAAATTCTTACTAGTTACCATTAGAAGAACCACCGTACCGGTCACGACCAGTACCAAATTACGTCGAGGATGCCATTCAAGAGGTTGATGACAAATGAGGCAATGACGACGACGTCGGTGGTGGTGGTTGTGGTGATCGTTACATACGCGAGACGACATTTTCGTATGTAACGGATAATGTATGACCCAGTATGTTTTGTTTAACTTATTATTATTATTTTTGAACACGCTCTAAATATGAGTGTACATTACTTGATTTTAGTATTTTAATTCTCGTGATGAGTTGGTGGATTAGGCTAAGAAGAGAGGACGGGAGCATGGTTGTGTTATCATGGTCCAACGGTCAAGGAACAAAAGTGTGGACCTTGCATGCAATCGTGAAGGGAGACCCAAACTCAAGGCTAAGGTGAGGCATACCGAGAGTATTAAAAGGGGGTGCCCATTTAAACTCGTCGGGAGGCACAACGCGGGAGGTGATTTTTGGAAGCTGGAGGTAGTCAACGAGACGCACAACCACGATCTCGCTGTCTTTGAGGAGGGGCACACGCCTCAAAGGAAATGGCCGACGAGCAATTTGATATGGTTGCGATGTTACACCGAAAGGGGGTGAGGGCTAGTCAAATTAAGTCAGGCTTACGAGATCGGTTTCCCGGTATCAAATGTATTATTAAGGACATATACAACATCGTGAGGATCGTTAAAGACCAAGATAAAGTTGGTGACACCCCCATGAAGGTAGTTGAAAACCTTCCGAATTTGACTATTTTAAACCAATATTTGTAATATTTACTAACTTTTCGTTAAACTCATGCAGGTACTTAAAAACTTTCTCCAAGCCTATGAGCTCGTGCTTCATGCCCGGGAGAATCCTTCCACCAATAGGACGAAGGATGTACTTTTACCATCAGACACGAGAGATGCGGTGAGTCTTTCACGCGTATACGGTTACTAAATTCTATTTATACATTTCATAAAGCTTTGTTTTTATTTTTTTCAGAGGTTTGGTATTATATTCATGACAACTGGTTGGTGCCATACAAACAAAAGTTCATAACCTGTTGGATTGACGACCGCTGAAACTTCAGTGAACATACAACAAACCGAGTTGAGAGCCAGCACGTGAACTTCAAGAGGTACCTTTTGGAGGCCGAACAATACACTAGACTCTATTGGGCGTATGCCCTTCAAGTTGTTAAATCCCATATGGAAGAAATCAGTGCAACCTTTGAAGAGTCCCGTTCTAAGATCATGAAGTAACATCAGTTGTGATTGTTTGAAAAGCTACATAATATGGTGTCGATTGTAGCTCTTACGTTACTTGAAAAAGAATTGGATTTGGGTGACAAATTGGAAAATTCGGGGGGCTTCGTGTGGCCACTAGCAGTTTACGTCCGCGGGTTTGCCATGTGCTTTCGGTTTGTACCAGTACACTACTAACAATATACGTATTCCATTAAAATATATAGACCTTTTGGAGGAAGTTCGATTTCAGTCTGGCGTTTGTTCGAAACGAAGAACCACACTATGAAGCGGAACTAGAAGATGTGAAAAAAAAAATAGTTCTTAGACTAACAACCAAAATAATATATATATATATATATATATATATATATATATATATATATATATATATATATATATATATATATATATATTCTCGAAGATCATGTCTGTTATCCAGAAAAATCAAACAAGAAAGAGCCTGAGAAACGAGAGGACCCTCGGGGCGTCCGACTCTAAACCAACTAGCCAGAAAACAGGAACCCCCAAAACACATCTCGTACGCCCCTTCTTCGTCACAAAGATCCCCCCAGACACAGCTCGTACACGCCTTCATCGTCACGGGAACCAACATCTGAGAACCCCACCCATTCGTTGTCGCGTTCCCAGTCTGAGTCTCAGCCCCGGTTTAAGATACCTAAGTCACCGAAACATTCAACTAACAACCAGCAGACAGACACTGCGTCACACTCGACCATAAGGGGCCTAGACGTATGACCAATAGTTGGTACCGGTTTTGAAAATGTATCAGAGTTTATTTTGTTGCAACGGAAATTTTATTTCTTAAAATATTTCTTTATATAAACAGGGATTTAAATACGCTTGATAATATAAAACACTTACTTTTACACAATCATGTTTTACAAGGAGTTTGACAAAATGAGCCCACAGATCCGTCTATATCTCCAATGAGCTGTCTCCATATTACTCTACTGTCCTTATCTCTTATCACTTAATACTAATTACCTGAAAAATGTTGAAAAATAACACGTCAGCTAAAAGCTGGTGAATAACATAACAGACACGAAGTATTTTAAGTTGGCAAGAATATAAAACCCATTCAATCGTAATTTGTGTTAGTATGTCTACACACTCAACGGGACTGTTTCACCGAGTGTACAACCACAGAGCACACTAGTTTTTTTTTTTACCCAGATTGATCATAGTTTTACGTATGCCTACAACTGAGTCTCTTTACTAGCCATGTTACAGCCTTTCATCCATAACACGCGTATAATCTTGGATCCAACTATACGTGCACTTATGGCCTGAATGCCTTTACGCATCAAACGTTTTGAAACGTTTTGAAAACCATTCAAACCATGTGTTTGATTTTTAAATCATATGTAAAATGCTTAACGCCTTCGCGTTAGTTTTAGAGTCAATGTACTCACCTTTGTTATGATCAGTATGTCTTTACTGATTTATGTTGTGCATGTCATCTCGAACATGTAGTTACGAGAATATCTTTGTATGAATATCTAGATCAAATGATCTAGCATTAGATCTTTAGTCTAGTTTGTAGTTTAAACCTTGATAAAACATTTCTTTTTGTTTAAAACTCATTATTATTCAAAATGCTTACTTTAGTTTTTATGTCGTTTGGTGTGGCATGCTTTGGCCTAATAGGTTCGAACACCCTCATCAAGCTCTCCAGAAAAGTAAACGGGTCTCGCGGTTGATTGAGATTTATACGAATTACTTTCCTTATACAAGAAACTCGACTACCGGTATTGTCACCCTTCCAGTTACTACATGCCCATCACGCTTTTCTTGTTTATATATATATATATGTATGTATATATATAATGTTTCTTCATTTAAAACAACGTTTGTTAATAGTAACCTTTATATACAAAACTTTATGCTTCTTTATAATAAAGAAACGTCTATTTTTGTAAACCTTTATATATAAAAAGCTTAAATATATCCATAACTTTCCAAGCTTTAGACTATACCCTCGACTAGGATCTAAGCTATGTATTGAAATATCTTAAACATAACTCTTACCTTAAAATGGGGATAATGCTTAAGGACGAACGAGGACTACTTCGACTATACGTAGGGTGCCGGGGTGTGAAACGTCAGAACTTCGGAGTTGCGTCGGGACTCCAACTTGATAACAAGAACTACGAGAAAGTGAGAGTGTGGATTTGTGTTTTGGATGCCAAATGAGGAGCCCATGCTCACTATTTATAGCCATCCTCGGTCGGACCGTCAATCACCACCATGCGACATGTGTCTTATTTGATGATGAGTCGTGCTATTTGGTGTTGACATGTGGCATTATAATTGATTAGTCACTAGCCACATGTCACTTCGTGAGGAGATGTGTAGTTACGTGTTGACAAGTGTCCTTCCATGTTGCCACCACGTGACATGTGTCTTTTCATGGTGATGAGTCATTGGACACGTGTCGATTCCATATATCTTTAGCTAAATGACTAACTGGTCCTTAAACTTCCTAAATTGACAAAATTGGTAAGGAAATTTTCAGGATTGTACATCCTCCCCACCTTTGAATTAATCTCGTCCTCGAGATTGATCGAATAAGTGTGGGTACTTCTTTCGTATTTCTGACTCAAGTTCCCAAGTATACTCTGGACCACGCCTAGAGTTCCATCGAACTTTAACTAGCTTCAATCTTTTCCACTTGAGGAATTTAATTTGGCTATCCTCAATTTGGATTGGTTGTTCTACAAACTTAAGCTTTTCGTTTATCTGCACATCTTTTAAAGGCACTTTAAGAGATTCGTTGGCCAAAAACTTGCGTAGGTTTAACACGTGAAATACGTTGTGTACTCCTTTCATCTCTTCTGGTAGTTCTAATCGATAGGCGACTGGTCCGATCTTTTCGAGAACCTTGAATGGTCCAACAAAACGAGGACTCAACTTTCCTTTCTTGCCAAATTGAACTATGCCTTTCCAAGGTGATACCTTTAGTAAGACCTTGTCACCTTCATGAAATGTTAATGGTCTCCAACGAACATCAGCATAACTTTTTTGTCTATCTCTGGCTGCTTTTAAACGTTCTCAGATCTGTATCACTTTGTCAATCGTATTCTGAACTATTTCAGGACCTGACATTTGGTTTTCCCCAATTTCTGACGAACACACCAGTGTTCTACATTTACTCCCATATAATATCTCGAATGGTGCGGCTTGAATACTTATGTGATAACTATTTTTGTAGGAAAATTCCATTATGGGTAAATGGGTATCCCAACTACCTCCAAAATCTATCACACAAGCTCGAAGCATGTCTTCCAATGTTTGAATTGTTTGTTCACTTTGTCCATCAGTCTGTGAATGATAAGTCGTGCTTAAGTTTAAGCGCGTACCCATCGCTTTCTGGAAACTTTTCCAAAAATGGGACGTGAAACGACTATCTCTGTCAGAAATAATGGACAGTGGCACTCCATGTAAAGATACTATGTTATCCACATATAATTGTGCTAATCTATCCATGCTGAATGATTTTTTAATTGGTATGAAATGAGCAGACTTGGTAAGTCTATCTATGATAACCCAGATTACATCATTTTGATTACATCATTTTGTCGTGAGGTTTTAGGTAGCTTCATGATAAAATCCATGGTTATTATGTCCCATTTCCAAATTGGTATTTCTGGTTGCTATAGTAAACCTGTTGGCTTTTGATGTTCTGCTTTAACTCTAGAGCAAGTTAAACATTTAGCAACATATATGGAAATGTCTTTTTTCATGCCTATCCACCAATAATCATTTTTAAGATTGTGATACATCTTGTCACTTCCAGGATGCATCATGTATTTGAATTTATGGGCTTCTTCGAGAATCTTTTCTCGTAAGTTTCCTATGATTGGTACCCAGACTCTATTCCCTAATCTGAGAATATTATCTTCACCATTGACTAAAGAGTCAATGGTACCATTTCGTTTTTCTTCAGCAATATGATTTTCTTCCATTGCTTTCTTTTGAGCATTCTTTATTTGCTCAATTAGATCTATTTGTACCTCCAATCTCAATACTCTAACCCTCTTGGGCTTTTCATGTTCTTTTCGACTTAATGCGTCTACTACTACATTAGCTTGACCTTGATGATAGACTATTTCGCAGTCATAATCGTTTAGGGTTTCCATGCATCTTCTTTGACGCATATTAAGTTCTTTCTGATCAAAGATATGCTTTAAGCTTTTATGATTAGTGTACACGATGAATTTAACTCCATAGAGATAGTGCCTCCATAATTTCAGTGCGAATATTATGGCACCTAATTCTAGATCGTGAGTTGTATAATTCTTTTCGTGTACTTTTAGTTGTCTTGAAGCATAAGCTATAGCCTTATTTCCTTGCATAAGTACACAACCCAATCCTGTGTGAGATGCGTCACCATATGCCACAAAGTTTTTTGTACCCTCTGGCAAAGCCAGTATAGGTACATTTGTAAGCTTTTGCCTTAGCATATCGAATGCTTCTTTTTGCTTGGGTCCCCACTCGTACTTGACATTCTTACGAGTTAATGAGGTTAATGGGACAGCTATCCGAGAGAAATTCTATATGAATCTTCTATAATAACCTGCCAAACCTAAGAAACTTCTAACTTCGGTTGGCGTTTTTGGAATCTCCCAACTAGTTATAGCTTCTATCTTTGCAGGATTTACTTGTATGCCCTTTGCATTGACCACATGTCCAAGAAATTGTACTTCGTGGAGCCAAAATTCACATTTGGAGAATTTGGCATACAACTTCTCATTTCTGAGTTGCTCAAGTAAATTCCTGAGATGAACTTTGTGATCCTCCTCCGATTAAGAATAAATAAGTATATCGTCGATGAATACGATTACAAATTTATCTAAATAGGGTTTACAAATTCTATTCATCATATCCATGAATGCGGCTGGAGCATTACTAAGTCCAAATGGCATAACCGTGAACTCATAATGTCCATACCTTGTTCTGAAAGCTGTTTTGGGTATATCTTCTTCTTGTACCTTCAGTTGCTGATAGCCTGAACGTAAATAAATCTTCGAAAAGAAACTCGCTCCTTGTAGTTGATCAAAGAGATCATCTATTCTTGGTAGCGGGTATCGATTTTTAATAGTTACTTTGTTCAAGGCCCGATAGTCGATGCACATTCTCATTGATCCATCTTTCTTCTTCACGAACAATATTGGGGCTCCCCATGGTAAAGAACTTGGTCGAATAAATCCTTTCTCCAAAAGTTCATCCAACTGTTTCTTTAATTCTTGCATTTCCGTTGGTGCCAACCTATATAGGGATTTAGCAATTGGAGCCGTACCCGGTAACAGATCCATTCTAAATCCACTTCTCTATCTGGAGGGATTCCTGGTAGTCCCTCAGGAAATACGTCTACGTATTCCTTAACCACTAGCACGTCCTTGATATTTTTCTTCTTTGGCTCTTCGATCACACATGCCATGAATGCTAAACATCCTTTTCTTAGGCATTTGTTAGCTTTAATCATTGTCACACCCCAACCTAAGACGGAAATGTCGGGGCGTGAGCATGATTGCTCATAGCTCAAGGTAACTATCATACAATAATGGTGATAATATCTAATAATTAATTTATTAAATACCAAATATAACATCCATAAATAAACCAAATAATCCATAACAATAATCCATGATAATCAAAGAAATAGTTCAACTTAAAACTTAAATAAATTGTTTCTTGATAAAGCCTATGGTCTCATCTAGCATTCCAAAACTCCAAGTCTTCAGTTTAAACGATAACCTGCATATACGTAGAAAATACAATAGGTTTTGTCAACAATAATGTTGAGTGAGCAAGTCATCAAGTTTTGCAATAATATATAATATGAAAAGATAGCAAAACGTAAATAAAGCGGTAAATAAACCAAACCAATGAGCAAATAAAATGTCAAGCGAACCATTGCCAAACGAATCGGGCGCCGGTTAAAACTAGAGGTCGTATGATCATACTATAATGAGAATATGGTGGACCTCTCTGAATGCGCAAATTAAACAAGTAATCAAATAGCAATTATGTCTAGCAATTCAATGTCTAGCAATTCACACACAATACAACGTTTGCTAATGATTAAGATATATATAATACAAATACTTTAAGTACGTATACACCCCCAAAATGTTTGAAAATATGTGAAAACGGGGGAATGACAAAACTCACCTTAAAATGAGCGAGTTAATATGATATTAAGAAATAAACAACGAGTCTTCCGATTAACACGCCGAACAAAGATAATCAACAGAACCTGAAACTTAGCGGTGAGAAATTATAAGTAAAAACGAACCTAACGCCGCTGGAATCAATCCAAACGGATGAGTAGAACTCAAGTTATGTCAATTTTAACGTTTAAACTAGTCGAGTCTGACCAGAATCCGAACTTCGAGTTGGGAGTCGGGTTTTGGTCAGAACCCTTAAAATTTATTTCGAGAAGAAAAGTCTTCTGGACCGAACGTTGAATCCGACCAGAAACATGAGAAAACAAGAAGTCAAAGTTGTTAACTGTTTTACCCTTTATCGGGTTTTAAAGCAATTGACCAGTCAATACCCTTCAATCTCAGAAATTGATTGAAGGTTATCGACTAGTGAACGTTTAGGAATGAAGACTAATTTTTACAACTTACCCGGAATGTGCACGAATGATGAGATATATCGAGTCAACGGTCCTTGGACTAGCAAAGTCAACCGGTTATGAGCGGTTCTTCAACAAAAACACCAAAAACCGAGCTAATCTGAGACGGGCAGCAGGTATGACGGCTGAGGATGATGTTTAGGGTTTGTGTAAAGATTTGTGGCAGGGTTTAAGGCTTGTTTATATATAAAAACATAAACCGAACTAATTTTAGTCCTTTTGGCCCGTTAAGCAAGTAAATATGTTTTAATGAAAGAATCAAGGAATATAATCATAAAGATTCGTTCTTGGGCAGTAAATAATGAATTAGGACTTGTATCTTGACTATAATACATTTACTTGGTCCTTACTTCTATGCTTAAAATAACCGATTTTATGCCATAAACGAGCTAATAAACAAAAACGAACTAAGATTTATCTCGAACTGACTGTGCAGCAGCACTGACCAGCTTCTGGACCACCACCGCGCGGCGCTCCGGCGTCCAGGTGGGTCAAGTTTCAGCCGTTGACAACTTTAGTCCCTAATGTTTGTATTTTGGGCATTTTATGAACTTTTTAAGATATAATTAGGATTTAAACAATGAGTAAACGTGAAGGGCTTGATGTGAATATAAAGAAACTTAATAGTTCATAAATGCAAAGTTCTTAATAGAAATTAGGATCCGAATAACGTTCAAACACGGATAAAACAAATACGATAAAACCCGAAATGTTACAGTATCCCCTACTTTTAGGAATTTCGTCCCGAAATTAGAGAATAGCTGTAGCCAATAGGTGAGGATACTTCTCCTTCATTTGATCTTCACGTTCCCAAGTAAACTCAGCTCCTTTCTTCGATTCCCAACGCACCTTGACTAACGGTATACGACTATGCTTAGTAACTTTATCCTTATGATCCATGATTTCAACGGGTCTTTCAACGAAATGCATAGTCTCCTCAATACGAACTTCATCGAGAGGTATTTGAAAATTACCCTCGGCAAACACTTCTTCAAATTCGAAACATGAAATACTGGATGAATATTTGAGAGTTCAGATGGGAGATCAAGTCTATAAGCAACAGGACCAATACGCTCAATGATTTCAAAAGGACCAACGAAATGAGGAGATAACTTTCCTTTCTTTCCAAATCTCACACACCTTTCCATGGAGATACTTTTAGTAGAACACGATCACCAACGTTAAACTCAAGAGGTTTCCTACGCTTATCCGCATAACTCTTTTGACGACTACGAGCAGCGAGTAAATTTTGGCTGATTTGAGCAATGCGATTAGTCGTTTCTTGAACTAACTCCGGACCAGTAATTTGAGATTCACCAACTTCATTCCAACAAATAGGAGAACGGCATTTGCGACCATAAAGAGCTTCGAAAGGTGACATACCAATACTAGAGTGAAAGCTATTGTTATACGAGAATTCAATAAGCGATAGATGAATATCCCAATTGCCACCAAAATCGATGACACACGAGCGAAGCATATCTTCAAGGGTTTGAATCGTACGCTCAGATTGACCATCAGATTGCGGATGATAAGCGGTACTAAGATCCAAACGAGTTCCCAAAGCGGATTGGAGAGATTTCCAAAAACGAGAAGTGAAACGACCATCTCTATCGGAGATAATGGTTAATGGAGTTCCATGATGACAAACAATCCTTTCAACGTAAATATGCGCCAGTCGATCAACCGAATACGTTTCCTTGATGGGTATGAAATGAGCAGACTTCGTTAAACGATCGATGATTCCCAAATACTATCATGCTGCTTTCGGCTAGAAGGAAGTTTAATAATAAAATCCATAGAAATATCTTCCCACTTCCATTCGGGAACGGGAGGTTTCTCGAGTAGACCATAAGGTCGATGGTGCTCGGCTTTGACTTTAGAGCAAGTGAGACATTTTGCAACGTAGAGAGCAATGTCTTTCTTCATTCCAGGCCACCAAAATATGGAACGAAGATCGGCGTACATTTTATCAGCACCGGGATGTATGGAATATCGTGACTTATGAGCCTCGTCCATTACGAATGTGCGAAGGTCATCACTATCGGGAATCCATAAGCGATTAAGGAAATAAAACAAACCATTGGGTTTGGTTTCCAATTGTAATCCCGCACCACACGACATCTCGTCATACATGTTGCCTTCGGTGACGGATTGGTTGTCACACCCCGACTAGCACAATGCGGAAGCATAAAACGGGAATGTAACAGACACCTCTGGTATCAACACATTGTTTATAAAGAAACATTACAAACTAATTCACAATATATTACATTTCCTTGTTCTATCATCGTTTTACAGTCTAGGTGATACAAACCAAACTAGTTCATTAACTATACGATCTTACTACTAACTTCCTTGCTTTTATTCACATAGTATCAACCACACACCTTGGGCAAGTAACAGATCACCAAATCATTCCGATTTAGGTACACCTGAAAAGCAGTTTAAAACGGGTCAACTACTAGAGTTGGTGAGTTTCACGAGTTTCAATAAAACAGTAATAAGTATTCACAAGTTAACACTTGTAATCATGAAATAAGTATGTATGTATGTAAATGATGTAATTATGCTAAGCTACAGTGAAGCCTTGACTGTATGTGCTGCGTGCATCCATTTCCCACGCTCAATCAACCACTATGGCTCCCCTTCCGCCCACAACATGCCCCGGTAGCTATGTCTAACACTACATAGCCTGTTTGTATAAATATGGTCATGTGCAAACGGCGCTATGTGACACGGCAATCAGGCCGATTCCATTTGGGTTTGTCAAACCAATAGTACTATTCACAAGCCACCGACTCGAAGTTAATCACTGTGATCGTGGGGACTTTCGTGTGTTAGCACTTAGATAATTCACATCAATACATGTTTCAGTTATATATATGTAATCAAGCATACTTTTCACCCCAAAAGTTCGTAAAACAGTTTAGAAGTGGGGTCATGAAACTCACTGTTTAGTAGATAATCAGTAGCACGTCGGTTCGAGCTTTGTATAACTTGCAATCACGGTTTCCTATAATCAATATTATAATAATATTAATATTTTAATATTATTATAATCTCAATACTAAACTAGGCTGTATAACTAATCTGGGTATAGCTGGAACGCCAGAAAGTGGCAATAGGCTTAAGTTGTGATGTTGTTCAATGTCTAATACTTAGAACCGAACTTGGCTCAGATTCCCGTTTTCCCAGCTGGGCCAAGTTGTTCGTTTACGCGTTCAGAAAACAGTTATGGGAAAATAAACTTGGGTAAATGTATTGGTTAATAAAATGATTAAGTTATAAAGAAGGATCACATACTGGGGTCCCGGATTAGCCACGGGGCACGTTTCCGTTTATTCAGTTCGATTTAAGAAGAAACGCGCACAATCTATCCGGATTGTCCAGGTTTCTCATAGAAAAGTTCGTTTTTACATAATTAATCCAAAAATATGATTTTTAATCACTCTTGGTGTTTTGATATTCCCGCAGGTTCGTTAGTCGCGAACTTGTCGGTTTTTATAAAAACTGAATTTGTTTAATATTCAAATTAGCATAATTAATTAACCGTTAAACATTAAATTATGAAAATTTATCCACTTATTAATTAAAATATGTAGATTTTTATAAAAATATTTCTGAAATTATTTACTGATTTATTAATTTATAAAAATTCATTTTATCAGCTATATTTCGCCTGAAAATTGTCCGTTTATCCCAAACAATTTCCAAAAATTCCACCAAAATTCCTGAATACTCAAGTTATGTCCCAAAACAACCTGTATCAATTCCAGAATGTAAAAAGCTCGTGTAATATTCTTTTCGGCCCAAATTCGGCTACAAAAATTCACACGAACGCATATACACAAAACACCTTTAGACTTCTCCAAATGATCCCAAAATTAATATGTGATCAAAATACATCAAATATGAGTTCCCAGAAAAATTTCATAATTTTTGAAGTATTCTAAATATTTTTCCCCATTTAACGTCCCAATTTGGTAATAAATTCGCCAAATATTCTCGGATGGTCGAAAAATTACCAAATTTGAGCAGGGACTCATTGACATGGTCCCTGATGTTCCTGTAAAATTTCAAGGCCTAATAATATGCACATCACAACCTTAACCTAAACAGCCCGTAA
Source organism: Bidens hawaiensis (assembly GCF_021521415.1). Taxonomy (NCBI): domain Eukaryota; kingdom Viridiplantae; phylum Streptophyta; class Magnoliopsida; order Asterales; family Asteraceae; genus Bidens; species Bidens hawaiensis. The sequence goes on from NW_027499354.1 coordinate 35,278, forward strand.
GCGAGTGTTTCTGCATTACCTTAGCGGTTTTGGTTCGTTTCCTCCTTTCTAATCAACTTTTCAAGCTCTTGTGTTCCTATGTAGGCTAGATACAAGTCCCTATATCACAAACCAAGCAAGTTTCATCAATAGAACAGCTCTTTAACTTAGGGTTTCGGCTAGGTATAAAAACGAACTTTTGAACCGTAAAAACGCCGTTTCAACCCTTTAATCCGTGTTTATGGCCAAAAAAACTATCAAACTAGGTTCCTTACCATGTGTATGATCAAAACATGTTTATGTACCATTTTTAGGGTTTTTACATGGTTAGGAATGATTTTTGGTAATTAAAACATGTTTATTTGGTATTAATCAAGGCTAAACAAGTATAAAAGTTACTTATTTAAGCTGTTACCTTAGGGTTTCTTGAAAGTTTGCTGAGGAAGAAAGGTTTTCCAGCAGTTTTTCATCAATTTTGATGTCCAAAAATATCTAGGGTTATTATATATATATTAGTAAACTTAATAATAATAATAAAGTTTTTTTTTTCTTTTTTTTTCCAACTTTGGCGGGCTGGGCTTGTTGGGCCCCCTTGGCCCATTTGGCCCACTTTTCTCGATTTACGTGCCCGAACGTGAAATGCCGAGTCCAAATTTATTTCGGGTTCGGTTTTTGGCACGAAAAACTTATCGGCTGCGTTAAACAGCGCGAAAACGAGTGTTTTTCGGCTGGTTTTGTGTAAAATTATAAAAACATATTATATGTTTGTAAAAATCGAAAATATTTTCACGGATCGCTTAAAACATTTCAAAGAAGTGTTTGGTAAGTCTTTTTCAGCTTAACGGATGATACAATGCTTGGTTTGTAACTATCTTTCGCGTTTAAATTTATAGCGGGTAGTTAAATGAGCATGTTTTCGTTTAACTTGTTTGCTATCAAACTAAGGCCATATTACTAATATTTTAGCTTGTATTAAACGTATATCACTTATAGATGGCCCCCCAGGATTTCTGGTTCACAACCCGACCCGTTCAGTTAATCGTTCGTTTGTTACGCAAAAGGCGTTTATTTGCTTAATCGGTAAATACGTACTGAGGTGTACCTTGTTTTGGCTCAAATGTCACATTCGTCTTGCGCGTTAGGAACACGCTCTTCGAGATCATTTTGAACGAGAACACACGTAAGCAACACGGATTTGACTTGTTTCTTACGCTGAGAGCGTCGGCCACGACATTTGCCTTACCGGGATGGTAGCGAAACTCGCAATCATAGTCGCTAAGCAACACGGCTCAACGACGTTGTCTCATGTTGAGTTCCTTTTGATCGAAAATGTGTTTGAGACTCTTATGATCGGTAAATACTACGCATTTAGTACCATAGAGATAATGTCTCCAAATCTTCAAGGCGAATACGACGGCGCCAAGCTCGAGATCATGCGTCGTATAATTCTTTTCTTGAACCTTGAGTTGTCTCGAAGCATACGCTATAACCTTGCCCCGTTGCATGAGAACACAACCTAGGCCTTGGTTAGAAGCATCACATAATACAATGAAATCTTCACTACCTTCGGGAAGAGCAAGAATTGGAGCATTGCAAAGCAAGTCCTTCAAAGTTTGAAACGCTTCCTCTTGCTTTGACCCCCACTCATAAGGTATACCCTTATGGGTAAGAGCGGTGAGGGGCAATGCAATCTTCGAGAAGTTACGAATGAAACGACGGTAATATCCCGCCAAACAAAGAAGAGAATGAACTTCGGTGGGAGACGTCGGCGTCTTCCAATTCTTAACGGCTTCAATCTTTGCGGGATCAACATGGATACCTTTGTCGTTAATGATGTGGCCCAAAAATTGGACTTCCTTAAGCCAAAACTCACACTTCGAAAACTTGGCATACAATTGTTCCTTCCGTAGGAGATCAAGGATAGCATGTAGATGCTCTTTGTGATCGTTTTCGGATTTCGAGTATTTCAAAATGTCATCGATGAAAACACTTACGAATTTGTCCAAGTAGGGTTTACACACACGGTTCATGAGATCCATGAAAATCGCGGGTGCGTTAGTTAGCCCAAAAGGCATAACACAATATTCGTAATGCCCATATCGAGTACAGAAAGCAGTCTTGGGTATGTCATCTTCATTAATGCGAAGTTGATGATAGCCCGAACGGAGATCGATCTTTGAGAAGCAAGTGGCTCCTTGAAGTTGACCGAAAAGATCATCGATACGAGGGAGCGGGTAAGGGTTCTTGACGGTGAGCTTGTTGAGTTCACGGTAGTCGATGCACATGCGAAACGATCCATCCTTCTTCTTCACAAATAAAACAGGTGCTCCCCTAGGCTAAGAACTCGGGCGAATGAAACCCTTATCGGAGAGTTCGTGAAGTTGGCTCGAAAGCTCTTGCATTTCAGGCGGTGCAAGACGATAGGGTGCTTTAGCAATGGGATTAGCTCCATGTACGAGATCAATGCGAAACTCGACTTGACGAATAGGAGGAAGTCCAACAACGCCATCTGGAAAGACGTCGGGAAAATCACGCACAATAGGAATATCTTGAATCTTCTTCTTCTTATCTTTCTCCACCACAAGTGCCAAAAAGGCAACATACTTCTTACGCAAGCAACGTTGAGCTTGAAAGCACGATATGAGATTAAGCTTAGAAGCAGGCGTACTACCGAATACTTTAAGAATACGGCCATCTTGAAGAGGTATACGAAGAAACTTATCGAAAAAAACAACCTCGACATGATTCAAAGTTAACCAATCCATCCCAACTATGACATCAAAACTCCCCATTTGCATCGGAATAAGATCTATACGGAACTTGAATTTATTAAGAACTATGACACAATCCCGAATAACCGAATCGATAGTAATCGAATTCCCATTAGCTACTTCTACGGTAAAAGGCTTAGACAACCTATCCCAAGGCTTATCAATAATGTAGGCAAAGTCTAACGAAATAAAGCTCTTATCGGCACCAGTATCGAATAACACGGAAGCGGCATGGTTATTAATAGAGAACGTACCATTCACCACATCACTTGAGCTTTGGGCTTGATTCGCATTCATCATGAAGGCACGAACAGTCGAACCTTGAAAAGTTGGTGCAGCTTGATTAGTCGGAAGGGCTTGAATAGCAGGGACTTGAGCAGTAGCAGTCGGCGGAGCCATAAGTTGTGGAACTTGAGGAGCATAGGTATGAGGTGCAAAGCTTTGATGGATCGGGGGTTAGTAAGTTTGAACTTGGTAGGCTTGGCTAGTGTAGTACGGTGCGGGAACAACTTGGGCTTGGTGAGCATAATACGGTGGAGGCATCACATGGGCTTGATTGGCACGGGCTAGCAATGGGCACATATTGCGGAGATGACTAGGATCTCCACAATGGTAGCAAGCACGGGTATTTGGAACACCGGCTTGAGCTTGGAGGTTATTAGCAGCTCGGGGAGCAGACGGTGCTGGTTGTTGAGGAGCGGCTCGTGCATTTGGAGGTGGACGGCAAGTGTTGGCAAGATGCCCATATCAGTTGCACGAGGTGCAAAGACGGAAAGTGGTGGATGCGGGATGATGGCGGTTACAGATTGAGCATAGGGGGTGCGGTCCATTATACGGCTTCTTTTTGGGTGCATTTTGGTTCGGTGCTTGATTGTTGGGTTGGTTTACGGCATAGTTTTGGTGGTGAGTCTTGCGTTTTTGGCCATTGTTGTTGTTCTTGTGGTAACGGTTAAAGTTATTGTTTTGGGCAGGCTTAGGGTCTGCTTTAGCATCAGTAGAGGATTCGGCTTTACTCTTTTCAGCAACAGGCTTGGAGTCCTTTCAGGACAGTGAACCATCTTGAACGTGATCATCAGTCAAAAAAGCAGCAAGGGTTATGGCTTCCTCCAGTGTGAGGGGGTCTCGACTGACAACCGCGTCACGGAAAATAGTAGGTAGTCCACAGATATACTTGCGGATACCGCTCGACAACGGTGTTACAAGATGAGGTACTATCCGGCTCAGTTCCTTGAATCGGTTCCAGTAAGTAGAGTTATCACCACCAATTTGTTTCAGCTCCCAAAACTCCGTCTCGAGCCTTTGCAATTCATGCTCAGGGCAAAACTCTTTCTTCATAGCTTCCTTAAGCTCCTCCCAAGGCATGGCTAATGCTTCATCAACACCTTGGAGGTCCTTGAATGTGGTCCACCAAGGGCACGTTCCTCGAAAACGCTTGTGGCAAAACGAGTCCGTTTGTCGTCCGGACACTCACTATGGATGAAGATGTTTTCCATCCTCTTAAACCAGCGAAGTAGTTTAGTAGCATTCTCCTCGCCAGGGTAAAGAGGAGGTTTGGCACTCGTGAAATTCTTGTAGTGGTAGTTGTGGGTGGGTGCAGCCGAAGTAGCAGATCCATTCGAGTTGATGTTTTGTAGTTGAGCCACCACTTCGGGCAAAGCAGCGGTGAACTCTTTCGTGATGTGAGCAGCCAAACAACGATCATGAGCAGCCGATGGGCAGCGGTTGCTACGGCGACGAAGTTGAGAAGACATTCTGCGGGGACCAAACGAGAAATATAATAAGAATTGGGTAAGTTGTGTAAACGAGTCAATGAAAGGAAATGGGTAAACATGACTAATATGTGCTAGTGATTGTCATGACTTGAGGCCAAGTCGCGATATGGATTAATGTGATTAACTTTGAGATAGTTAATTAATTAAAATGTTTATTTCAAGTTTAAAGTGTAAAGTGTTACTGGGTTGGGCTTTCCATGGGCTTCCCATGGCAGTTCGAATGCCAAACTAAATAACGAATTAAACCAAGTGAGTTGGCCTCTCATGAGCTTTTCATGGCAATTTGAATGGCCCAACTAAATCATAAAATTGAGCTTCATGAATTGGGCCTCCCATGAGTGTTCCATGGTAGTTTAAACGACCCCAATTACATAACGGGACTTATATATTGAGAATTGGGCTTCCCATGAGCGTTCCATGGCATTTTATTGGCCCAATTAAATAATGATAAATAAACAATTTAAGTTGGTCGGCCCATGAGCGTTACATGGCATTTTAACTTACCCAACTAATTAACGAATTAACAATTCAATGGAGTGGGTTGGCCCATGAGCGTTACATGGCATTTTAACTGAGCCTATTATCGAATACACGAATCAAAATGAGTAGTCGGAGAATCTCGTGAACCACCACGGTGATATATCCAAAAAATATCGAATCAAAATGGGTTGTGAAATGAATAGTTGGAGTGCCCATGGGTTGTTATGGATTTTCCACCCAACTAAACATTTAAAAATAATTAAAACGCAATTGTGGAAAGTTTCCGAATTTAGCCACGAACCGTCGTGAATTCGGTTTTTATTAAAGGAATGCAACCGGTTGATCGGTCACGTTTGATTCACTTAAGGTCTGGTTGTAGGACATATTGCCCAGCTTTGGCCTAGGGACTCGAGTACTGTGGTCGGGTTATCCTCCAGGTAAGGAATAGCGTCTTAACTTTGGTTCTCGGAACCGTTTTGCCAAGGCCCAACTCATAGTTCTCTAGTCCCCTACGGCTACTAACCAAACATGGCATACACCCATGCCCTAATGAGAGGGAGTAAAAACAAATCTTGGGAATTCTTAAGGAATTTCCCAAATTAAAATGCAATCTACTAAATATTTAAAAGATTTTATAGATTTGGAAAATATTTTGAAAGTGAGGCATAGCCTCAGATTTGGTGTGTACAACAATTACCAAAAATAAAAGATCTAGTGAATTTTTCTCTAAAAATAAAAGATGTAATAATAACTAACTACCTAAATAGAAAGATATCATATATAATTTCCTAAAATAAAAGACATAGCTAACAAATTACCTAAAATAAAAGATATCATAAATAATTACCTAAATAAGCTACAAACAATTAAGAAGCAGTTAAACAGTTCAGATAGGCACGTATGGGATTCCTAACATATGACTAGGACAATTTCTAACCACCTATCTTAAACCTTCGGCTTTGATACCAATCTGTCACACCCCAACCTAAGGCGGAAATGCCGGGGCGTCAACCGGTTATGAGCGGTTCTTCAACAAAAACACCAAAAACCGAGCTAATCTGAGACGGGCAGCAGTATGACGGCTGAGAGGATGATGTTTAGGGTTTGTGTAAAGATTTGTGGCAGGGTTTAAGGCTTGTTTATATATAAAAACATAAACCAAACTAATTTTAGTCTTTTTGGCCCGTTAAGCAAGTAAATATGTTTTAATGAAAGAATCAAGGAATATAATCATAAAGATTCGTTCTTGAGCAGTAAATAATGAATTAGGACTTGTATCTTGACTATAATACATTTACTTGGTCCTTACTTCTCGCGATTCATGCTTAAAATAACCGATTTTATGCCATAAACGAGCTAATAAACGAAAACGAACTAAGATTTATCGCGAACTGACTGTGCAGCAGCACTGACCAGCTTCTGGACCACCACCGCGCGGCGCTCCAGCGTCCAGGTGGGTCAAGTTTCAGCCATTGACAACTTTAGTCCCTAATGTTTGTATTTTGGCCATTTTATGAACTTTTTAAGATATAATTAGGATTTAAACAATGAGTAAACATGAAGGGCTTGATGTGAATATAAAGAAACTTAATAGTTCATAAATGCAAAGTTCTTAATACAAATTAGGATCCGAATAACGTTCAAACACGGATAAAACAAATACGATAAAACCCAAAATGTTATAGATTATACTAACATGACCAGCACTTTTGTCTCCTTCAATTTGAATCCTTTCTCCTTTCGGTGTATGAATTTCTATAATCTTTTTATGGCAAATGATACGAGCTTGATTATTAACTAACCAATCCATACCGAGCGCTACATCAAATCCTGCTAGCGCCATGGGCAATAAGCGCACAGGAGTGATATGCCCTGCCAAGGTAATTTCACCATCTTCTAATGCTTCGGATATCTTGACTAGTTCTCCGTTTGCCGTTTCGACTTCGTAGGTTTGGTCTAACTTTACTAATGGTTTATTTAATGGACTACTAAATTTATAATCTATAAAACTTTGATTTGCGCAAGAATCAAATAAAACCCTAGCATAAGTATTATTTATAGGAAGCGTACCGGTAATAACGTCCAGTATCTCTACTGCTTCACGGGTGTTAAGAATGAAAGCTTGTGCGTTTCCTTTCCTTGCAATACCGTCAGTCTTGGTGCCGCTTCCACCGACTTGGTTCAACTTTGGACATGATGTTTTGACATGCCCCTTCTCTCCACAGCCAAAACATGTAATGTCTTTATTCTTGGTGTAGCATTCCTCGGTCGAATGACCAGAAATGTTGCAATATTTGCAAAATTTCTCAAATCAACATTTTCCTAAATGCCTTCGTTTGCAAGTCTTGCATTCAGAGATTGAAGGTTGAAACACTTTCTTACCCGATCGCTTATCAGATTTCTTTGATTCACTCTTCTTTTAAACTCTCTTCCACTTTTTTAGTTACCTTTTTCTTTTCTTTTTCCTTCAGTGTTCTCATCATTCCTTCAGCTAGGACTTCAGCTATCTCTGTCGCTATATCCATTGTGGTTGGCATTGCTGCCTTAACCACATCCCTGATCTTACTATTTAAACCCCAAATGTACTGATTGATTTTCTCTGACTCGGGTGTTACCAACTGAGGTACTAACCTTGAGTATGCAAAGAATTTGAGTTATAGTCTTTTAGATCAGATCCTTTCATTTTCAGATTTAGAAATTTTTCCTTCATCTGCTCCTATTCATATTTAGGGAACAATTTACGGGTAATTATGCCACTAAATTCTTTCCATTCCATGGCGTAAGCACTAGTGCTTCCTTTGGCTTGAATGATAGAGTCCCACCATTCTAATGCTTCATCTTTAAATAAGTTGGAAGCATACAACACTTTATCCTCGTTAGCGCATTTACTAATGGCTAACACTTTCTCAATCTTCTCTATCCAGCGCACTGTCACTACTGCACCTTCATTACCACCAAATTCTATTGGTTTACATCCTTGGAATGCACGGTATGTACATCCTTGATGTTTAGCCTTCTTTTTCTTTGGATTTTCTTCTTCAGAGTCACTATCAGCATTGGAGCTGACATGCTCTTCTTCTTCTCTTTCTAACTTGTTGGATATTTCCTTGCCCAAAGATTCTTGTTCTCTTATAGCTTTGAGCATGGCTGGTAAGGCTTCAGCAATTCCTTTAGTAATTAGATGTTGCATATCCTCTTTTCGAACAAATTGATCCTCTTTTGGAAGGGTAGCATCAGTTTCTTGATTAAAAACCGTTTTCTTTAATCTCCCACTCGTGTTCCTCAAGGGTCCGCTTTTAACTTCGATATTCGACTTCCCTTTCTTTGATATTCTATAGACGATAAAAAGAGGTATGTGTTAATCACCGTGCCTAAACCTTTACTAGATGCATACCTATCTTATCCGTAATAATTTTGGTTAAAGCCTAGATATTTTTCATATATCTAATTCGCTAAAACCTGTGGCTTTGATACCAACCTGTCACACTCGACCATAAGGGGCCTGGACATATGACCAATAGTTAGTACCGGTTTTGAAAATATATCAGAGTTTATTTTGTTGCAACGGAAATTTTATTTCTTAAAATATTTCTTTATATAAACAGGGATTTAAATACGCTTGATAATATAAAACAATTATTTTTACATAATCATGTTTTACAAGGAGTTTAACAAAATGAGCCCACAGATCCTTCTATATCTCCAATGAGCTGCCTCCATGTTACTCTATTGTCCTTATCTCTTATCACTTACTACTAACTACCTGAAAAATGTTTAAAAATAATATGTCAGCTAAAAGCTGGTGAATAACATTAACAGACACAAAGTATTTTAAGTTGGCAAGAATATAAAACCCATACAATCATAATTTGTGTTAGTATGTCTACACACTCAGCGGGACTGTTTCACCCGAGTGTACAACCACGGAGCACACTAGTCTTTTTACCCTGATTGACCGTAGTTTTACATATGCCTACAACCGAGTCTCTTTAATAGCCATGTTACGGCCTTTCATCCGTAGCACGCATATAAACTTGGATCCAACTATACGTGCACTTATGGCCTGAATGGTTTTTGGTAGATTACCTTTATGCATCAAACGTTTAGAAAACCGTTCAAGCCATGTGTTTGATTTTTAAATCATATGTAAAATGCTTAACGCCTTCGCGTTAGTTTTAGAGTCAATGTACTCACCTTTGTTATGATCAGTATGTCTTTACTGATATATGTTGTGCATGTTATCTCGAACCTGTAGTTACGAGAATATCTTTGTATGAATATCTAGATCAAATGATCGAACTTTAGACCTTTAGTCTAGTTTGTAGTTTAAACCTTGATAAAACATTTCTTTTTGTTTAAAACTCATTATTATTCAAAATGCTTACTTTAGTTTTTATGACGTTGTGTGGCATGCTTTGGCCTAATAGGTTCGAACACCCTCACCAAGCTCTCCAGAAAAGTAAACGGGTCCCGCAGTTGATTGGGATTTATACGAATTACTTTCCTTATACAAGAAAATCGACTACCGGTATTGTCACCATTCCAGTTACTACATGCCCATCACGTTTTTCTTGTTTAAAATTATATATATATAAAATTAATTAATGTTTCTTCATTTAAAAGAACGTTTGTTAACAATAACCTTTTGTATACAAAACTTTATGCTTCTTAATAATAAAGAAACGTCTATTTTTGTAAACCTTTATATATAAAAGGCTTAAATATATATATAAACTTTCCAAGGTTTAGGCTATACCCTCAAATTGGATCTAAGCTATGTAATGAAATATCTTAAACATAACTCTTACCTTAAAATGGGTATAATGCTTTTTAAGGACGAACGAGGACTACTTCGACTATACGTAGGGTGCCAGGGTGTGAACGTCGGAACTTCGGAGTTGCGTCGGGACTCCAACTTGATAACAAGAACTACGAGAAAGTGAGAGTGTGGATTTGTGTTTTGGATGCCAAATGAGGAGCCCATGCTCACTATTTATAGCCATCCTCGGTCGGACCGTCAATCACTACCATGCGACATGTGTCTTATTTGATGATGAGTCGTGATATTTGGTGTTGACATGTGGTATATATTTGATTAGTCACTAGCCACATGTCACTTCGTGAGAAGATGTGTAGTTACGTGTTGATAAGTGTCCTTCCATGTTGCCACCACGTGACATGTGTCTTTTCATGGTGATGAGTCCATGGGACACGTGTCGATTCCATATATCTTTAGCTAAATGACTAACTAGTCCATAAACTTCCTAAATTGACAAAATTGGTAAGGAAATTTTTAGGATGTTACACACTGACCTCGGTTTACCTTTACTCTATAAACCAAAGGACGTCCCAAACATAGAAAAGTATATGCACATTATTCCCACCCGGTCATACCCATTCATTTCAGGAATCACCGATGTAAAGCCAGATGGTAATTGCGGTTTTCGAGCAATCACTTTGGGTTTAGGCATGCATTAAAGAAACTGGAAGAGGTTAGAGAACACATGAGCAATGCGATAGACATAAACGAAGCCTAGTGGAGGTACAGGTTGAATTCAGAGATGCCAGGTAATTATGAGATGGTTCGTCGCAAACCAGACTGGTCCACTTTAGCTTTATTGCCCTCTTCGTGGCGGATAGATCTTTATTATTATTTTTTTAACCTTAAATAGCATATATTATATTAATATAATTATAATAAAATAATATATTAAATAATAAGATAATTTATAATAATATTAACATTTTATAAGTATAATTTGAATATAGATGGCGAACAAATACGTTACCGAGGATGAGTTTCTAGATGGCTACGCGTCTTTGCGGTTTGAGGAGCATAGCACAAATCATATCTGGTTTTAGCAGATCCCCCTTATGACATCGATGGTTGTTTCGACCTTGTCAACAACCTTTATAGAAGGTTGCGGCGTGGGAGACAGGTTGACGGAGATTATATGGGACGATTCACCGTGGCGTAGATTGTTTACCGTTGATGTGTTGTAAAACACACTTATTTTCCACACCTTTTATCTATGTTTTTATATTATATTTTATGTATTTTAACTTATATTATCTAGGTTTTACATATTTTTATTTATCTTGTAGGTTTCGGGTTAAAGGAAGAAAAAAAATCCGAGCTTCGTGAGTAGTTTAAAGGCGTTGGATGCTTACGATGTCAAGTAAAATCACAAGCCCGGCCCATATTCATCTTGGAAAAGCCCATTCCTTACATTATATTATATTATAAAAAAAAAATAAAAACCCTAGTCCCTTGTCACATTTTCCGATCGGACAGGCAGCCACAACAAGTTTTGTTGACTTTCACAGTGGGATTTAAGAAAAAAGAAGCTTCCAATTAAGTAGGGTTCTTTTGTTTTTTCGTGAGACCTGGAACAAAAGTCAAAAAAGCATCATATATCATTATTATTATTTTGTGGACAAGCCTAGAAGGGTTCCGATCGGACAGGACTCAGCAAGGGAGAAAGAAAATAAAAAAAAGGTTTTATGAAGCTAGGGTTGAAAGTGGTGGCGGCTAAGGAAGAAAGAAGAGGCAAGAACCAAGGCTCGGGATTGATTTCCCATCAGTTTACATCAGCCAAGAGCAGCCCCGAACATCACATTTCCTTTCGTTTATTCCATTGTTCAACACTTTGATTTACTTGTTCAATTGATTAGTATTTTTGCAATTGCTTGAGATATTGACTTGTTTATGATATTTGTTGATCATTGAATGCTTGAATTGATGTTTGAGATGAGTTATACAATGTTTTTATTGATGAATAGCTGCTGTTCAAAAAGTATGTTAGGTTAATCTTATCGGTTCTACCTAGGAATGATGATTATTGTTAGTGTTTGATAAGTTTTATGGATAGTTTGATTAATAGACCTTAATTGTTCTTGTAAAGTTTGATTTAGACATGAAATAGGTTGTGTTTAAGGGCTGGAAATTTTGGTAATTCATTGCTTAAACCTCTTGCGTTGATTGATTAGTTTTGTATTGATTGATCGGTGCTTGTTTGATTCTAGACTTTGTGTTTAGGGTTTGTTTGCGGTAAGTACAACCGTAGGGTTTTGTTGCATGAATTTGTGGTTAAAGTACAACAGTTAGGCACCTTCTTAGAGACCGAGAGGTGATAAGAAGTTAGGGTTGTCTCATGGCCTTTGTATGCTAGAATAAGAATTGCGCGAGAGCGAGTTCGTTTCTTGTCCGGTTTAGGTGTTTTGAGCGACTAGTTAATCTATTTTAGTTTAAGGTGAATTGTTCCTCTATCCTTGGTTGTGTAGTATTCATTGTCATTAGGGTCGAGTGTTGGTGAGACCGAGAGGTGAGTCAGCATTAGAACACGTTAACAATTGTTTCCCGGTTTGGTCGTTTTAGCCGATTAAGAGTAGTTAGGGTTTGTTGAGTGAGACCGAGAGGTAATCCAGTGAGCCTGAGCGATCCTTAGTCATGTCATCCTTAGGAACCGGTGTCTAGATATCATCCAATCCATTTGCTTGTTAGGCCTACAGTTTGATTCAGACCTAGGTAGACGTTTTTCTCCATCCGAAGTTAACACAGTTAGTTTGTCGTTAAGTTTTCTATTTTTGGCAACTTTTGTCAGTCAGTCCAGTTAGTCCAGTTAAGTCATTAAAAATCAAAAATCAATTAAATATTATTCTTAGGTAGGTCTTGTCTAGGGTTAGTGATCTTTAGCGTTCTTACGTGTCTTCGTGTTCGATACTCGGACTTCCTAGGTCTATACTACTTGCGATCGGTACACTTGTCGGTTGTGTGTGGTTTTAGGATTTTCGTTTTACATTTAAAGCTTAGTTGTGAGGGCCATTCTTTTAGATATATCCGACGCACATCAACCGTCGCCGAGCCAAAGTACCGGGCGCTCACGCTAGAGTTTTAATCTACATTTACTTTCAGGTATTTTTTGATTTTCAAATAACTTACAAACTCGATTTACCTAACGTGTTACTATTGTTTTAGGCCACAACCAGTTGGAGACCCGCAGATTTCGATGTTAGCTTCTGGTACGGATCATGATCGGGTTGAGGTTCAGTTCCGCATGTTCAAGGAGGGTTGTTACCTATCGATGGAGGACTCTTCTTGTACACGACGGAGGAGGTATTCCAGCCGATTTACACGCAAAGCACACACGATACACCAAATGACGTGTTGCTGCATTGGTGGAGGGCGATTGGCGATGGTCCTTTCCTTTTCCGAGTCACTTCCACCAATGCCAAGGCCTCATCCATCAGGATCCCTTTTCACAGGTATGTATACATACATACATACATACATGGTATGGTATCGTATGCATACCATATCCTACCCTACCCTACCCCTACCCCTACCCCTACCCATACCCATGCCCACGCCCACACCCATACCCATGATTGTACTCGTAAACGTAAACGTAAACATAAACATAACATAACATAACATAAATTTTGTTGTACAGGTACTTGCACATGCTAATCGCTTTAACCATGCAGGGTCGTCAGCAGGGGGCAGATCGTTGCAACCTCCCCGACTTGTTTTTTATGCGGTGTCTACTTACGGGCAAGCACTGCAACCTAGCTCGCGTGTTCGGCAACTACTTCGCCACTTACTTGCACAGGCAGGGTCGCTGGTCGCTGCATGGTGGCTCATACGTGACGCGAGTTACGCTCAGTTTGAGCTACGGGCCACGACTGCTTGATATACCCATTCAGCCGTCGATTTACCCGAGCAAGCTAGATCGTCAACGGGCACTGACCATACACATCGTCCAGAAGATTGGCGGGTATTACTGCCTGGTCGCTAGTCTGGGGGCTCCCGCTTACGTCCCAGTCCAACTTGTCGAGCCTCTTCCATTCAAGGAGCCGGAGGTGCATATTCAGGACGTCGCGGTTGACGCTGCACACGGTGGGGTGGTAAGGACGATGACTGGGGTGAGGGCGGTGATCAGGTACGTTATATTATTGTTTAAATTCCTTTGTATATTCGTGTTATTAACGTTAATTTACGGTGTTCATACCAGCCACCGGGACAGGACGTTCCGCTCACATATCGCGTCATGCGTTTGGATGAGGCCACTAACGCCCGGCTACAAAGAGAGCAGGGGATATTACAGCTCCAGCAGGGGATGCCACAGCTCCAACGTCAGATGGCCTGGATAGTTAGGTTTATGTCTGCACAGTAGCGTGGTTAGGTGTACACACCACTGGCGCCACGTTTCGACCATGAGGCCAGCACGTCAGGTGTCAGACATCCACGAGACGGCGACGATGCTGAGAAGAGGCCGACCACATGCAGACGAGACGGCGACAACGGCGCGGATGGTACTGCAGTTTAGATTTTTTTTTCGAACTCGTTGTAATGTAATTAATATGTATATATAAATATCGTTTGTTTATGTTGTTCCGTTGCAAATTAAAAATCAAGCCAAATAAGTATAGCCAATTTTTGAAAACCAAAAAAAATTTTTAATACAAAACCAAAAATAACAAATAAAAAAAAAACAAAAAAAAGACAAAAATGAAAACAACTTTTTAGAAAACACCCCATCTATCCGCGAAAGATAGATTAGGTGTTTCCCAAATACCATGGGTCTCTAGAAAACTCCTCAAAATTATATGGAAGATGGTTGAAACTAGAAGACTAATGCAATGACATAATGGCATATTACAGTAAATTATTATTACCCAAGACACATGTTGTCAAACATTATTGCATTAAAGTCAAGGTAATAAAGTCAATGGGTATATGCAAATTTCCGACCAAATTCAAGAAACGCAAAAAGTATTAATTAAATTATACAATTTGAAGAAAGAATATGATTACACTAGTACAAGGGTTGGTTGAAGATTCGCGTGAGGTAAAAAAAACACATGATCGGTTCAAAATTTCAAATCTTGAGTAAAGCGGTTTCACTATACGCTATATGTGGAAGGAACCGTATAAACCTCATATTGGTCGAAACGGCCAAATTATTTCGGTCTAGACTGCTGATAAATGATATTTGATGCACTTATTATGATTGATATGGTGGCCGGTTAGAGTGTACTACAAAGTTATTTAATTTGTGTTTGTTGAAAAAGTGTACCTGTTAGCTTTACTAATAATATATATGACATACTCAAAACGATAAAAAAAACGTGAATGCTATATTATGTAAATTCCGATCATATTTAATAAATTATATCATCTCTGAAATATTGAAGAGGTCTCGATTTCAAAACCCACGACTTACAAAGTTTAATTATTTATTTTTGTAATAATTTATACGTTTGACGTTATATTAAATCGTTTCATATTATTTTTATATGCCATTTTGACTTCTTTTTATTTTAACATCACCATTTTGATGGGGTGGTCATGGAGATGTTTTCCTCCACGAGATGGTCATAAGTTCGAGTTTCGAAAGATGGAATTTTACCAGTACCGTTTATTGAATTGGTAGTGTTGGTTGTTGAAAACAAATTAGACTTCTTTTTGCCTCTAACGAAACTCTATGGAACTTTTAATGCTTTCACTATGCTTACATAGCTTTCACTATGCTTACATATTACACATCCGATTTGTCGAATGCAATCCAGATCAATCAAAATCATCTCAGACCATGCTCTTCCTGATCTTACACGACAATGCAATGCTACTTTCACCTTGTTTAGTAGGGCCGTGGTAATCGAGTGCTCAACTCATAACTTGAATCGATGGTGACTCCTTGTAAATACATATCGCCCCTTCTTCATTTACAACCACTAGATCACCAAAGAGTTTTTTCTAGGTGCATCAAATATTTTGTGTTTGTTGTCGTGACACGGTTATGGCTTCCAAAATATAAATTTTAATGTCGAGCAATGAAATAGGTATACTATTGTTTTATTAAGTTATGCTTGTCATGTGTCTCAAAGGTTAAGAGGTAAAATGTGTCCAGTAAAAAGAGAGAAAAATTAATTGGGACACGATTGTTACGTTATATGAGGTAAACGTGTCATGCACCGGGTTGATACTAAAACTAAATCCTCCGTAAAAAAATCTCAAAAGCATCATGTGCCGAGTTGAAAACGTTAATATTTTTTTTATTAAGTATAACAATATTATATTCGGGTTAAATAGAAAAAAAAATGTATAATGTTAGAAAGATATGAAGTTATAAATGTTATTAATTTGCATTAATATGAAACAAGACAAAAAATCAATAATAGTATTTAGGGTTACTAGATTTCAATAATCTCGATCAAATTGTTATATTGGTTGGGATTAATCTCAACTTTGGTTGTTAATCGGTCAACTTGTTCAGGTTTCAGGTTAATAGGATTAGGTTAATCAAATGTTCTTTACACAAAAAAAAAAATAAAAATAAAAATAAAATAAAATCTCACTTGCTACCTAGCCCTATTAAAGTTTGGGTTTGTCGAGTTTCAGGTTAAAAGTGTCGGGCTTATTTGAGTTAGTCAGAGTTCCAAAATTTCATGATCTAAAACTCATAATATATGTATCGTTCTTGTATATAAATTAAAAGTTTTTGAGAATCATTTCGTTTAGGAAAACACCAGATCACTGAGATTCAAAAAGTACACAGTTATATGGATTGAAATGTTGTCCATAATATGGATTGTTTCCTAATAATGCTCTCTAGTATTTTGGGTTAATCCGAAACTTTTTTTTTAAGTAAACTCGAAACCCGACCCTAATTATAATTCGGATTTGTCAGGTTAACACGATTAACCCTATCAAGGTTTTTCAACCATATCTAATTGGGCCCTAATAAGCTTTATTAGGTTTGGGATTAGTTGGGTTAATCGGGTTTGAGTATTTTAGACACCCCTAATCTCAACTGAAGAAATGTTTTATAGCAAACCCAACTTTCTACCTATTTTCCTTCGGCAATATCACACTAACTGAAAAGTAAACTCATTAGTTTAATTTTGACGACGTGGAAAATATGTATAAGATTGCAGAATTTAAGATGAAAATTGAGACTGCCAGAAAACATTTATTCAGTTGGGATTAATCTTAATCAATAGGTCAAAGTTGACACTATTAATATCCGTGAACCTTAGTTATTATTACCTTTTTTAGCCTCTTTACCAAACTTAGACCATGGGGTATGCGCCCCTTAACTCTACGTAGGCACCACATCACCTAGTTTACCTTATTACCTCGCCCTAAGGAAATTGTTTAACCCTCCTTTACCTCTCTTTATTTAATATAAAATTAATTCTTAAGTTATTGTGTGTATAGGATTTTAAAGCCCGTTAACTTTTAAACCTTGCATTTAACGCTCCTTAGCCCATAAAAATAGTGATATGCCACTCATTAACCTTGCCAACTCAGCTTTAACACCCAAAACATTAACTATACCCGAGCGTTATGTGGGTTGATGTCCACATCTATTGGATGCATTGTTTAGAAGTTTACTTACCATTCTCAAACTAAGTGGGTTGATGTCCACATCTATTAGATGCATTATTGATTAGAAGTTTACTTTATCATGTTAAAGACTTAGTTTATTTTTTTCCTTTTCAATTGAATATGATCTCTAATTCATTTATTAAGTTACTAAAATGCGAAAGAGTATTTGTCGTAATGTCATCTAGTGGTATGATCAGATAGGTACTCATTTTTTTTAAAGGTTGAAGGTTTAAATTCCGTGATAGACGGATTTTGTGGATTTAAGAGTAGATTGTTAGTTGTTAAAATGATTGCACGACAATTTAACACCAAAATCAAACAAGTCCAAACTAACCTGAAATTCAGACATCTAACAAACTTGTTTAAATCTTAATCTCTAGTAATTATTCATTGCTTATCTTGTCCACACACAAGTGACCAAAGTGAGTTTGTTGAAACCAGCCTTACTCTCATTGCCCAATCCTCTTATCCTCTTACCCCTAAACGTTTTTGGCACTTTGCCTTTGGCACAACCGTTTACCTTATTAATCGCATGCCCTATCAGACATCTCAAACAAAACTCATGTTGAACATCTTTCCAAACGGCGTCCCGAGTACTTATTACTTCAAGTATTTGGCTGCTAACCTTACTATCCTCATAGGTCCACTTCGTGTATCTTTCTTGGCGATTTCCCACAACATAATGGATGCGTATGCTTAGATCCAAACATCGATCGCATATACATTACACGATTTGGTTTCTTGAAAATAACTTTTCTTTTCAAAAATCCTTATCTCCTAAACATTGATTCCAACCATTACACTTTCTTTGCTGACTTCATAATCCCGCCTGAAATTGTCCCACCTTCACAATCTCCTACTCCTCCACAAACTCCTCCTCTAACACCAAACACTCTCTAACTCAGTCCAGCACCCCTCAAACATCACCAAAAACCACTACATCCACGTCCTCCTTTAACAATGATTCTACAACTTTACCTTCATTGCCTCGTACTCGTCTGTTAAATCTTTGCGAAAATCTTAAACATTGCATTCGGTCATGTCCATCTGCTAATGATGCTTCTTTTTCTTCACCTCCCACTGTTGAACCCACCACGTTTACCATTGGCAACAAACATCTGGCGTCAAGCCGTAGCCGACGAATATTCAACCGTTTTCAAAAATGATACTTGAACTTTTGTTCCCTGTACTCCACATTCTAATGTTACTGATTATAAGTGGGTGTACAAAATAAAAAAAGGATCAAAATGGAGTTGTTACACGCTACAAAGATCGCATTGTGCCAAAACGTTTTCAACAACAATTTAGCATTGACTTTAATCAACTTTTAGTTCGATGGTCAAAACAACAGCCATTCATGTGGTTCTATCTCTGGTTGTCACTCAACAGTGGCTCTCTAACAACTTGACGTTCAAAATGCCTTACTTCATGGAGATCTAAAAGTACCTCCAACAGCCTCAAGGTTTTGTTGATCCCAAACATCCGAATCACGTTTGCTTACAACACAAGTCTCTTTATGGGCTTAAACAAGCCCCGCATGCCTGCTTTTATCGTCTGTCACATGGCGTTCATAAATTGAGACTTAGTGGCTGAAAAATGTGTCCGCTTCTCTTTATATACAAAAGTAACACCACCATCATCAACATTCTTGTTTATGTAGATGATATTATTGTTACAGAAAAGTCAATACAAATGCAATATATCATGTTATATAACTATTGAGCAAGGAATTCACTTTCAAGATCTTGGTACCCTAGACTACTTTCTAGGGATTGAATTAATCTCTCATGGCATAGACATTCTTCTTTCACAAAGTAAGTGCATTCATGATTTTTACAACATGCACGCTTTACTAAGTGTATTCATCTCCAATGAGCCCCTCACCACCGTTATCTCTTGGGGAAAGATCCCTTATGCCAGATTCAAAAAAATATCTATAACTTATTAGGGTTCTTCAATATGCAACCCTATCCAAACCTGACATCATATTTGCGGTAAACAGTGTGTCAGTATATACGTGTCCCATTAGAAATCAGTGAGCAACTGCAAACACATTCCAAGGTATTTAAAAGGCACCATGATCATGGTCTTTTAATTTCTTACAACTCTAATTCTCATATGCAGGTATTAACTGATGCCTAATGGGAGGGGTTTTTCTCATACACTCATTCTTGAATGCCGACTGGGTTGGTCGACTGGTTGCTCAGATGATCGTCGATCATCCGGGGGATTTGCTATCTATACGGGCTCTAATCTTATCTTCTGTATTACATGAAAATGGAAAATTATATCTCAGTCATATACTAAAGCTAAATACAAGGCTCTAGATGACATTGTGGCTGAGTTAACCTGACTAGAAGCTCTTCAAAAAGAACTCAGGGCATACCCAAAAGATGCCCCCAACCTATTGTGTGACAATCTTGATGCAGCCTATCTTGCTACAAATCCAGTCTTTCATATACGAATAAAACACATTGAAGTTGATTATCAGTTTGTTTGTTAACAAGTTGCAAGAGGATAATTACAAGCACGATTCATAAAAGTAGAAGATCAAGTTGTAAACGTCTTTACAAAGCCCCTTCAAACACACAGATTCGTAGCTTTACGTTCAAAGGTACATGTCAATCCCTGACATTAGCTTGCAGGGGAATATTAGATCTTTCTTCTAAGGGGTAATTTCATAGAATAATAACCAAGTTTCAAAAGTGTTTCGATTAGGTCACTCAAGTTTAAAAAGTGTTCGAATTAAGTCATTTAATTTTTATTTTTTATTAAATTATAGGTTTTAACATGTTTTTTTGGTATTTTTTTTTGTTTCAAATAGAAAATCTTTTTATCTTTTATTGTTGATGTTAAGTGTTGACGTGAATTTTATTTTTTATTTTTAAATTTTAATATAATATATGTTTTTTTAATTTAAATTTAACTACATATATTGCAAATTCCGACCCCCACATCTTATCCTGCATTTCTTTCTTGACGCACAAAAAAACAGCAAGACTCAATTTAAAGATTTAGTGACCCGATTTGGGAAAATTTGCATGAGTGATCTTATTGAAACACCTTTGAAACTTGGTTACTATTTTATGACATTTTCCATTCTAATAATCCCATATTGTGTGACAATCTTGATCCCACATTTTTGCAACTGGCCGATAATAATCCCAAAGAAAATAGTTGTCACCGACCCTACCTTTCACACTAGTTGTTTTCATTAGACATTCGTAAAAAACTTAACTCCGTTAAAGTTTTTTCGAACTCAAACTTATGTTTTAGGGCTTGTGATTAGAAAGATGATACGAATCGATTGACGTAAAACTTACCTCTAAATGGTGCTCCAAATGCTTGGTTTTTGTTGATTGGAAGTTTAAACACCCGAATTGAAGCACTCTTTCGGTGTTTGGAGCATCATTTAGAGGAAACTGTTTACATCAATCGATTCGTATCCTCATTCCGATCAATCCCTAAAACATAAATTTAAAATTTGGAAAATACTTAACAGAGTTAAGTGTTTTTTAACTAAGGTCCAATGAAAACAATTACTGTGAAATGTGGGCTAGTGACAGCTGTTTTCAAAGGTGTGATTATTATCGGCCAACTGCAAAAAGTTGGGATTATAAAAATCTAATTTGCCTTCTACAATTAGCTATCGTTAACGGTAATTAGTGTAACTATGGGCATTATACATACCCCGATCTTGTAATCCTGATTTATTACAATCAACTAGCTTTTGAACCGTGTGTTACACGGGATTTTTTAAATGACAAAATAAATAAGGTCCTTTATTTGAAGGGAAAAAAAAAGAAAAGAAAGAAAGAAAAAGGAACAAAGTTTAAACTAAAAAAGAAATGAAATAGAGAAAGAGGTTTTTCACAGGATAATTGTAATTGCTTGTTGGAGGATTTGGAAGTGAGAAATGATAAGGTGTTTTAAGGTAAAACGGTTAAAGTTGAAGACATTATAGAAGAGATAAAAGAGCAATGTTTCCTTGGATCAAGAATATGTCTAAATATAGAACGATTGATTGGCGAATTGGTGTAAGTTTAAATTCATGTAATTTATTTTCTTTTTTCCTTTTTGGGTCTGCTCTCCATGTTTGGAGGTAGCTAGCGGGTTGTTTGTTTGTTTTTTTTTGTGTTTGTTGGCGTTGGTTGCTTATAAAAGTTCATAGTTCGAAAAAAAAATGAATTGAAATATATAATACTAACAATAAGAGCATTCCTTATCCCTTCCTCCATCTATAAATATAAAATTACATTAAAAATCATTGCTTTTTCTCTCTCATAGTCAATTAAATAATATTTTTCTCTACATTTATCATTATCTTTTCTTTCTCGTCTACTTACAACCACTTTCAAAAAATATTAAAAAAATTAAAAGGTGATATACAAACTTTTTAAATATAAAGAAAAATCACAGCATTTTCTTTCTCCTCCATTCATAACATCCTAAACCACTCTTTATATTATAAAAACTTCACTCACGTAATTTGATGGATTGATTGGGAATGCTCTTCGAAGTCTAGAATCTCATATTTACAAATTTGATAAAATCTCTTCATATATAATATTTGTTGTTTTGTCACAAGTATTCTCGTCATCATCCAATATAACATGTTTAAGACCACGTCTACTGATTACTCTGGATATATAACACAATATATAATTGTCCATGAAAAAGAAAAAGACACTGGAGGAACAAACCAATCCTAGAAAGAGATTGTTCTTGTCACTTGTTAATTGTGATAGCAAATCATACATAAAGCCAAAACTGTTTTCTTTAAAATTTGGATGGAAACTTTTTATCAAACGTAGTCAAAGTAACTTTATATCTAACATGAACAACATCTTCAACCATATGATTTTCATGTCGAGCATCAACATCAACATCATCATCATCAATAAAGTCAACATCTTCACATTCAATCATCATCATTATCATCATCATAATCGTACTCGGTATATCCCACCAATAGCAAACCTATGGTAGGGTATGAGGAAGGTAAGATGTAGACAACATTACCTCTACTCCATAGGAATAAAGAGACTGCCTCCAGTGAGACCCCCAGCTCAACAGTGGTCTTGCGTCAAGCCTTAGACATAAGGCACATAACACTTAACCATTAGGACCCCAGCCGATTGGTACATGTACCCTTGCCTTTCGGCTATCAATGCCACCACATGATTCCTGATTAACCTTTCGCCACTTTTAACGCTATTTTCACGAATTAGTAAAATAACGTCAAAATTAGTGCAATTTCATTTTTGCCCAGTCAAAGGCCCACACATATTTGCATTATATGTGCATACCGCAAACAGGGCGTTCTTCACATTCAATCAACTAATAATATAATACAATCAAAATTATACTTTCTGATAAATACATGTAATACATTTCAGGATCTAAAATCTTCACATTCATTATATTCTGTAAAGTTTTACAAAATAAGTTACCTTTTAAAATATAATTTTATTTTTATTTAACTTAAATTTTAAAAAATGGTTATATCAAATTTCTAATCCAGAAATTTAGGTACTTAGGTTAGTAATAAGTTTTTTAAGATTCCTACCATTTATTACATTTTGTTAATTGTTAATATCATGAATATATATATAACAAAAGTATTTTTTATATTTAAACTAAATTTTAAAATGTGGTTATATCAAATTTTGAATCCCGTAATTTAGGTACTTTGATTAGTAATACGTTTTTAAGATTCATGCCATTTATTATATTTTGTTAATTGTTAATATCATAAATATATATGATAAAAGTATTTTTAGATTGATTATTATATTTCTAAAATTAAATTAAACATTCAAAATTTAAAAATCACATGAACCAGAAAACTCAATAAAATCTTGTACATAAATTTTATAATTGAAGTTTTGTTTTTCAATAGTTATAGTTATTTAAGTAATGGATTTGGAAATTTATTAGTTTGATCAATTTACCATTTTATTTGACCTATGGATGTAATTAGAATGAATGAGAGAACAGTTTAGATTTTAGGAGGAAAAAATAGGTTAAGAATGAATATAGGCTTGACATATCATCACCATTATTTTCTTTTATTAGTAAAGTAAGATAGGATATATAGACAATCTTACAATATACACCCGTAAGTTATTTTAACTATCTTCATCTATAAAATTTAGAGTATTTGTTTGCATCTCTTCTCCATTCCGATTTCTATTTCAATTTCCATTCACTATTCACATCTCGAAATTTACATCTTGGTTTGAATCATAGGCGTTATGGTCTATACTTCAAGCACGGAAAAAAACAACGATAGATATGAAAAATAAGATGTGAAAGAAAATAATTAAATTGAATTTTTATTATAGTTCAAAGATAGAGAAAGAAAATAAGATCTGAATACTCGAATCTCCGATCATTACTTTCATGAATCATTTTTGTTTAGTGGTTTCCTAGGGAAATCTAGATGAGTTAAAATTAAAAATTAAGCTAATATAAATAAAATTAAAATTGAAATAACTTTTTGCTTAAGTTTTTGGCTTCTAAAGGAGTTGTTTTATGTTAAAAATTTTTGGTCTAAGTCGTCCTTGGAATTAATTACTTATATTTCGTATAAATTTAAAAGGACTTGACCACGTTTATATGATGTAAAATTTTAATATTAACACGGAAGCATCTCTTAGTTATTTGCATTATTATAAAATCTATTTTATAGCATGTGATAAGGTATGCCAAATTAGTAACATATTACCAATTAAACTTATTATATTAACAAAACACAGCTGAAAAGGACCTACGAATTCTCTCATTAAACTATTTTATTTTTGTTACAAATATCAGTTAGGTTATGTTGTAAACAACCGTCCAAATACACAAGGTTTTGTTTATATTTGTTTATCCAATACATAAGGTTCTGTTTATGTTTGTTTATTTAATTCTAAATAAACAAATTAACAAACATATCATTATTAAGTGATATGTAAGATTTACTAGATACGAATATACGATTGTTGTTGTATTATTGTTATTGAGTGAATTAATTAATTGTCTTGTTTATGGTCGTTTTTCAAGAATTAAATTTGTGTATTCATTTATGTTTGTCCGTTTGTTAATACTTAACAAGCGATTATAAACAAACATACACATAAACATGTATAATATATATGCCACATGATATAAAATTCAAATCGGACAAACTTTTATAGAGATCGTATGTTAACAGCCAAAATTAGAGAATTATATTTTTTCTTATCTCAAACGTATTAAAATATTGTTTTGGTAGAAAGGAATATAAATTTGGATTTTTGTTTATTTCAAACATTTTATTATGCAAAATTAGACTTTGACCAATGAAATGTAGTAAAAGTAAGTGAGCCTAGCTACTTTCAAATTTTAAACGATGAAACCACCATGTGCCGACCCAATAACCCGGAGTCGTGCACCTACAACTACCTTTTAAAACTTTAAATGTACGCAGGCTACTTATTTTTTAAATTTAGTATCTTTGCAAGTTGCAACTAATTTAATCTTTATTTCTAGTTGGCTGATGAGATCTACTGTTCCATTGTGGCATTGTTGACCGAGTTGACCTTGATCGACTATGGATTTCAAAAGAAATTCTCAACATGCAAACTCAAAATTCTTTCGGTTTGTCGAGATTGAAGACCACTGATGCGGAATTAGGTGTTGGTTTGTTTATTCGGGTCTATTAGAAACTTTAGCTGGAAGACTTTGTGGATGTGCATTCTATGTTCTAACCATAAAATAGGTTTCAAGTCAAATATGTCAGTTGGTAAGACTTTTACAACGTTAAAAATTATAGGTGGAAAATTCCTTACATGGTCCAAATCACAACATCCACATACAATGAAAATAATGCGTGTTTCTTCGTAAGCTAATGTAACCCGTTGTATTAAACAGGTAAATCTAAACAAACCTGTTTAGTAAATGAGTTGGCTCAAATACACTCAATTTAATAATTGTGCTAATTTGGTAATTAACCCGTTAAGGTTTTACTTTAATCTACTATTATAATAAATAAAAATTTTGTTGTGTCAAGTAACAATTATTTGGCCCATCTTTGTGTCACTTGACGAAACATCATTTAACCATTTTAATTGTTTTTCAAAGCAATAAAAACTTGACAAGTTTATATTGAAATATTATAATTAATAATTAATATCCTTTCTTGAAAATTTATTCTTCTTTTATTTTTTATTTATTATTTTTTTTCACATTTGTTTTCTTTTGTTTACAGGTTCTCAATTTGAAATTAAAAATTATTACTGCTTTCTTAAACTATCTTTGTTACTAATATGATTTTCCCCGTAATATTTAATTTTAACAAAAAGAATTGTTTCTTAATGATGTTCTTTTACAATATTTGTTTTAAAATTTTAATATAGCATTCCTTTGTTTTTTACGATTTAATGATTTATACAAGATAATAGTCTTTTTCTGACTATAATTAAAACTTATATTTCATAAAAACTAATAATAACATGCTCAAATGCTTATAAATTAGTTTTTATATAATCTTACTATCCTATGTTTTTATTAAAATTGGTTTATTGCACATAAAAAAAACAAATGTTTAAATGTTATAAGTTTTGGAAAACCATCCGACAACGGTAAGTTTCATTATCAGCCATGCGATGTTACATGCTCATGTGTATTAAATCTAGATAAATACCTCTCAGGAAAAATACATGTGAATGTCACCAAATTATCTAACGGTCGCTACTATGCAAAACCTATGATGGTTTCATGTTTGTTTGGGATGTTGTGTTGCTTTGAAAAGTGAAGCCAAAATATCTGACGGGCTTTACTATCTAAAACCTATAATTGTTTCATGTTGTTAATTTCGGATGTTTTGTTGCTTTGAAAAAATGAAGCTGTTTTTTATATTTAAGATAATGTTTTTATGTTTTGAAGTACCTTTACAGTTTTTATGCATTAGCAATGTTTTAAACTCTTAGAATTCAGTGTGTTGCTTATCTTTGTTTTAAACTTTTTCAACTTATATTGCTTTATAATATAATGTATTTATTTTAAACTTTGTGTATTGTTTATTTAAGTATTTGTATGACTTGTATCAATCTTTTTTTAATACTATTCTTCTTAAAAATATAAATCCCTATATCAAATTAATATTAGTACTAAATTATTTAAGTTTTTAATAATAATCGTGTGTGATTAGTAAGAAAAGTTTGATTAAATAAATTTTAAACATTATATACAGGGATAGTTTTTAGAGATTTATGTCGTACTAAATGAATCATGTGGGTTTCTTGTTATGTATGAATTGTGAGAATATATCAGCTGTTGGGCACGGAGTCACGGAACTATATCGGTATAGTAGGGATCTGATAAAGGTCCACCATTGAAAGTGTATTCAAGAAGGAAAGATTGTGTCATGGCTGCAAAAGTGGCTCAAATGAATTCAATCTTTGGAAACTGGTTAGTTCTCTCGGTTAAATGAATTCTATCTTTGGAAATTGGCTTAATCCTCTTGGTCAAATCACTAGATGATTTTATGCAATCAATTTAATTAATATATCTCCAAGAAATTTGGGTTCTGCCTTAATTCTAGTATTAAATAGTATAAATAAGAGGCTAATTGGTGATTATTGGTCATTCATATTGTTTTGATTTCCTTATTACCGCCCCTCTTGAATTGGGCCATTACCATTTGTTACTAATAAAAAACCTAGCCTATTTTCATCTTCTTATTCTGTATCGGTCATTTGGTTTCATTTCCAGGAATCGAAATGGTGCAAACCTGGAATAACTCGAACAACGATAGTAACCTCCCCGAATCTATTGTTGTTCAGTTGGCTGCCATAGTCGCAAAATTGAAGTCGATTGATACGCCAAAAGAGGATATAGCAGCTCAAAGGCAGGAAATTGTAGCTCTAAAGGAAAGAGATCGTTCCCGAGGTAGCAAGAATGATGAAGGATAAAGTTCCTGGAGGCGCCGATAACTATATGTGATATTCGTCAATTTCGGGTCTTGTTTGTATTCGTTTTTGTATTTGTTTATTATGTAAACCGACCCGATTTGTAAACCGAAGCTTATGTTATAATCAAAATGATGGATTTATGTTACAATATTGTTTCACACTTGTTGGGTCTTGAAAACATCCTATTTTTATTTTTATTTATTTATTTATTATTTATTTATTTATTTTTTTGTTGTTTTTGTTTTTGTCTTGATCCATTTTGCATGAAAACTCTTGTGTCTCACACCCATATTTGACCACCAACATTACCCTATATATACATCACATTTCCTCTTCATTTTCCCTTGCTACAACTCCAAAAAAAAAAAAAAAAAACTCTCTCAAACATCAAAGATTCAAGGTTATCTTCTTAAGTGTTCTTGAAGGATTTTGGTCTTTCATCTTAATTAGTTTATGTAGCCTTATTAATACTTGTTTATGGTTGTGCAACATATATATAATATACACCCCTTGTTTACCTTTGGTAGTTACTTCTCTGATTCCGGTCGGTGAGGTTTCAGACCCCATAAGGCAAGGCTTCATGGAGGACTTCGTGTCCTTGATATATATACATCTATATAACTTGTTCATACATATTAATCTTGCTTATTTTAGTTTGTTGGTCATGTTTACAAGTTCCATGGTTATGGGTTTTTAAGAGTCTATGCTTCGGTTTAACCGTAAATAGCTCTAAACCGTAAACCGAACTTTGTTACTAGTTTTGTTTGTTTAAACATACTTAGTGTTAGATCTAAGTTTCTAAAATCATTTTTACAAATTCTATGGTTATGGGTTTGTAGAATCTTACCTCGGTCTTAACCCGAAACACGATCCGAACCGAAAACCGAACTTTTGTTTAAAGACTTTATTGTTAACTTTTGGTATTTTTTTATTTGTACATTATTATACAAGTTATTTAGTGTTTGGACATGTGGAAACCATCTATGAACTTGTTGTAAGATGGAAACCGAACCAAACCGATTCTTGCTCGCTTAAGACACACAAGTGTGTTTTTTTAGCCATCAAGACTTGTATATTTCTTTAAAAATAGTTACAAATTGATTTTTAAATATTTTCTTAAGTACTTGGAAATGTTGGATCCAACTTGATCTCATAACAAAGTTTGGACCGACAAAACCGAACACTCGCTTAACGTGCGTTGTTAGTTCTAAAACAATGGAACTACATACTTGGTTAAGTCTTATTAAATTTTATTGAGTTATCTCATAACATTCAATATTTTGGAAAGTTGACTTTGGGTTTGACCAATTATCAAGACCCGAACCGACAACCCGAACACTCGATAAAAAAAACCCGTTTTAGTATCTTTATTCCAAAGGGATTTGCATTCTTGCATTTTACCCACCTTATTACTTAACATAGGTTGAGTAAATATTAAGGTTAGATACTTTAACCCGGTTTCGAGCAAACTTACATTTTTAAAGGGTTATTATTATAAATTTTCTTAAATAGTCACATTTTAAACCTTGAACTTTAATTATTTACATTTCTCAACATTTATTTTGTTTAAAGACCTTCAAGACAACCTTTCTAAATTCAAGACTTCTTTTCTATTTAGGCATTGTGCGTTAAACTCGTCATTCCGACAAATCTCCAAATTATCATCTTTCAAGTTTACTACTTGAAGGTGAGTACTTCATACCCCATTTTCCATCTTTTATTTCGGGGGTGAGATTTCATACTTATTCAACAAAATGCTTTATATTTGAATCTTAAACCACAAACGTAGTTGTATACTTTACCTAAATAATTGCTCGATTTGGTGTTCTATGCTTATATGCCTATGTGTTTATCGCTTTTGGTTGGTGGAACTATAAAATCCTAGACTATTTGGCATCCGCTTATAGCAAGGTGTCGTTAACGTAATGCAATTAACGATAACTATAAAATCCTAGACTATTTGGCATCCGCTTATAGCTAGGTGTCGCTAATGTGTTTAGCGATATCTATTTATCCAAATTACCACTTTTATTTATCGTTTCGTATGCAAGTTTTGTGGCTATCTTTATTATATACTAATATGATTAAACTTATGAATTGCTCACCGATCTTTGTGTTGACAAACTTTATTTTATGAAATGTTGCAGGTTTGCATCTTGGTTGATTTATGATTGTGAAGAAAACGACATCAAAGACCTTAGGATATTAGTAAAAATGAACAATATCAATTTGCCATATTTTGTGATATCTTGTTTATGGTTATTTTATGGATAATTGTTATGTGACATTTTCGATGTTGTGAAATGAAATGAGTTTATTAAATACTGTCACTTTAATTAGTGTCATGTGCTTATGGACAATCGTTACACCTCGGCATGTTCCGCCGCCTTTGGTCGGGGTGTGACACCATATAGGCCTTATAATAAAGTGGAATTCCCAACTTTTAATGGAGGACATCCTCGCGGATAGTTGCTGAAAGCTAAAAAAATATTTCATCTATTATCAAATACCTCTTGAGGAGAAGGTTAAAGTGGCTTCAATGCACCTAGAGGGTGACACCTTGGACCTTTACTCATGGTTCTCTAACGATCAACCCATTAATTTTGGGAAGAACTGACCCATGCATTTACCAAAAATTTTGGTCCAGCCGAGCTCAAAAACCCAAATGAATACCTATGTAGCATCAAACAAACTGGTTAAGTTCAAGAATACCGGTAGGAGTTCGCTAAGAGATCCTCTTGGGTCTCAAATTGGCCTTATCATTTTCTCTTAGGGGTATTATTGAACGGTCTTAAAGATGAGTTGAAAACCGATGTAATGATTACAAGCCATGTACAATGTACAGTGCTATGAGCCTTGCTTTGGAGAGTGAGTCTAAACTCTCTTATCACCGACCATGAAAAAGTACTTCTTGGACTTCAGGTAAAAAAAAAATCTCAATCAGATCCCAAATCAACACCTTTCACCCCCGTCCCAGTATCAGCCCAACCAAAAAACACCCTTCGAATTTTCGACCCGGAAAGACAAAACCAAATCTTGAAGGGAGAATGATTATGATGCAGTGAAAAATACGGACCAGGTCATCAGTGTAAGGCTGGTACCCTCAAGGTGTTTGAGGCAGAGGAGGATATGAGGGAGCATCATGCAAAAGAGATTCCTAATTCTGATTCTGACCAGAAAGAAACAGCTGAAATCAGTCTGCACACTATCTTAGGGAAACCACACTCTACTACAATGAAGGTCAAAGGTAACTTGCATTCTACCGAAGTTTTAATTTTAATTGATGGGGGGTTCCGCACATAATTTAATTTAAGATGTCTTGGTGAGTGAAATCAAATTGGCGCCCAGCTAGTGGCACCATTTGGTGTCTAAATCGGTAATGAGGATGTGATTCAATACAACAACATATGCAAAAATCTTCATCTATAGGTCTATGAACTCAAGATTTCCATCCATTTTCTCTTGGTGGTGCCGACCTTGTTTTGGGTGTCCAATGGTTATCCATATTAAATACAGTCTAGACTTATTGAAAAGAGATTTTCATGATCTTTACAATAGTTGGGAAACAATACAAGTTACAAGGTGTCACATTCGGTCCCCAAAAATCATCCAGCTTTCAACACCTAGCCTTTGACCCAGAGAATATACTCTGCATATCAGCCCCACTATGGCCTATTGTTACACAATATACTGTTGAGCATTTGATGTTTGTCTTATATGCAATGAATATTGTTACATGTTTATGTTTTTGGTTGTGTTTTTTTGATACGTAAGTGGCGAAGCTAGATTATTCGCGAAGTTATGATAAATTCGACTATGCTGTAATAGCGAAGTTTAGTAAGATATAGACTTAACTGTGTATTGATAGGTACCGAGATATTAATCGATACAAGAATTCTTTGTGTTTAAACCTAGTTCCTACTTATTCTTATAAATACTATTAACACTCGTAAATGAATAGAGTTTGTGATACCGTCGTAGTTGATCCATTCTAGGGACCTATAATTGGTATCACAACATTAAGCTCGAAATTGTGTGGTTTGGGAGTATCACAAGAGTGTTACAGTGTAGTCAAGGATTTTAATTGGTTTTTCACGTTCAACACTATCCGAAAACCTTTCTTAAGCCCTCCTTAACCCTGTCAAAAAACCTACAAATACCACACACTCAAAAATACCTTCGAAAACCAAAAAACTACAAAACTTAGCCGTCATAGCGAAGTCATACCTCCGGCGAAGTTATCTCAGGCGAAGTTACAAGTTAGGCAAACTTGTAACCCAAACGAAGTTGACAAGCGAGATTGACCTTTAGATCTATTGACTAGGTGAAGTTATTGATAGGCGAAGTTAATAACTTAACTTCGCTTGCGCTGAAACACATGCGAACTTATTTACTGATTAACTTATTAAACTTAAAAAAAATTAATAAAATGACATCAATTAATATTTTGGACATTGTCAAAATGAAAGTTGAAGCGGGTTCAGCCACTAAGGCACGTAAATTACTAAGAGGAACCGATTTTGTTCAATGGAAAGATCGGTTTGAGTAGTACATTAAATGGAGAAGATGCGGGTAATGATTGAGGAAGGATATATTCCATCAACTTTTGAAGGTAAGAAGTATAACCAAATGGAAGAAGATGAAAATAAAATGTATGAAGCAGAATACAAAGCTCTTATAGCAATAACTATGGCTTTATCACAAGAGATCCTTCATATATTCAAGAAATATAAGATTGCTAAAGCCACTTGGGAAGCTTTAGAAAATCAATATGCAGGAAATGCCTCAATAAGGAATTCAAAGACCAAGTTAATAAAGACTCAGTTCTTTGTGTTTAAGTACTTAAAAAATGAGGCATTGGATGCCATAATCACCCGTTACTATCACCTAATGACAACGCTTGATAACTACACAATCAGCTTCACTAAAACTGAGATAGTCGAGAACCTCTTAGATGCACTTCCAGTTAAGTGGGAGATGTACACTGTTGTGATAAGGGATAAGATAGAGTTTGAAGAGTTCGACTTACAGAAGGTGGTAAATAAACTTTAGACCTATGAAATGAACGTGAAGTGAAAGGAGACAGTTACTAATCAAGTTCAGGATCAGGGAATGTATGGAGCAAAAGTGTCTTTAAGTTTAAGTTCATACAGTGGTTCTGCAACATTCTACACAAGTAATGAAATGGGTGAAATGGAAGTCCTCAAATGGTAATAAATTCAAAGGGAAATATCTGCTTCATAGCAGTTGGTAGTACACCTACTAAGAGCCAGACTGCCGGTAATAGTCCACCAGTTAGTCTGCTAAGTGGGAACTACTCAAAGATGCCAATGAGTGTAAGATCTACTGAGCAACAATTTTCCTTGTATGCCTCATTCGTAGCATCATATGAAAACTACATAAAAGGAAAGATTTTTGATCCTGCTGCATTAGATGTGGATTATGATCAAATTGATGTAGATTATTTAGAGGAGATGGACTACAATGGTAGATGGCTATGATTTAAGACGATTCAAAAGGTTTAGACAGATTTATAGAAATGGTACTTTATTTTTGTACCCAATTTCACTCACTGTCCTTTATCTTCAAATTTGATCTGTTTTATCTTTTACGTTTGAAAACCAACATCGTTTGTCCTTTGACCCTAACCCAGCTAGGCTTTCTCGTTAAGTCTAGTCACTGGCCTTGAAAATTAGTACTTTTATCAATTTAATTAAAAAACATTTTCATCATCATCATCATCATCATCATCATCATCGTACTCAGTATATCCCACCAATAGCAAAGCTATGGTAGGGTCTGAGGAGGGTAAGATGTAGACAGCCTTACCTCTACCATATAAGGATAGAGAGGCTGCTTTCGGTGAGACCCCCGGCTCGATAGTAGTTTTGCATCAAGCCTTGGACATAAGGCACATAGCACTCAATCATCGGGACACCGGCTGATCGGTGCATGTACCCTTGTCTTTCGGCTATCAACGCCACTACATGATAATGTGGTGCGCACATATAATGTATATATGTGTGAACCCTTGGGTGGGCAAAAGTAAAATTGCACTAATTTTGACGTTATTTTACTAATCACGTGAAAATAACGTTAAAAGTGGCGGAAGGTTAATCAGGCATCATGTGGTGGCGTTGATAGCCGAAAGACAAGGGCACATGCACCAATCAGCCGGTGTCCCGATGATTGAGTGTTATGTGTCTTATGTCCAAGGCTTGATTCAAAACTACTATCGAGCCGGGGGTCTCACCGGAAGCAGCCTCTATATCCCTATGGGATAGAGGTAAGGCTGTCTACATCTTACCCTCCTCAGACTACCATAGCATTGCTATTGGTGGGATATACTGAGTACGATGATGATGATAAAAAACATTTTAATAATCAAAATTAAAAAGAATATATTATATAACCTCCCTTCTCTTTCTTTCTTCTAGAACACATTCACCACCACCCACCACCATTTAACCTCCCGCAACCACCATTCACTCTCCGGAACCACCACCGCCTGAAACCTCCACCACACACCACCACCGGCTGAAACCTCCGCCACCCACCACCAGTCCACCATGACCACCGCTCACCACCCACCTCCTTCCCTACCAAGTCACTAGAACCATCCAACCTTTTAGATTCTGAGCTCTGGCCATCCACACCTTAATGGTAACATTCTTACTAATAGGCTATTGATTTACAAAAAAATATAAAATAAAAAAATGAAGTGGAATCGAAACCGAAGAAAAGAAATGGTGTTTGACTAATTAAAGTCAGAATTAGACTATATCTGCAACTTTGGCTGGAAAAGAGATTGTGACGGAGATTGATTCATCGGCTCTAACCAACTCGTTTCGACTCCCCAAGGTCCGACACGGGTAATGTTGGCCGGAAAACCGATTGCGACGGAAATGGTTTGATTCCAGTGAAGTAGAAGATGGTAACAAGAGTTTTCATGGTGGCAAGAGTTTGATTCCAGGAATGATTTTTATACAGGAAAAAGATATGGGACAGTGGTGATGGATGGTGGCGTGTAAGTGCGGGTGGTGGGTTGTTGGGGAGTGAAAGGGATGGGGTGTTGGTTAATTTATATATTATTATTATTATTGATTATTTCATTTTATTTGTTTATTTATTAAAATATTTTAATTTAGTAGGTGAAATGACTAATTTTCCCTTATGTGCAAGGCGCATGACTTGACTAAACAATAACAATTAACTGGGTAGGGCCAAAGGACAAATGGTTTTGGATTTGTAAAGGATAATTTCTGGGTTAGGGCCAAAGGACAATTTTGAAGATAAAGGACAACGTGTTAAATTAGGTACAATTCAAACTTATAGGTTGAAGAAGTGGAAGATCAATCTCATCTAGCCAAGATGAAAACAGATAAGAAGGAAATGTGCCGAGTAATAAAGAGGATCAAGCATACATGGCTGAAGTAAATGATCTACTTTCAGAGGTAAGTTCTGAACTGTCATACTCTAATTGTGAAAAATTAATCGAACAAAATAAATTGTTGACTAATCAGAAATGAGCTTGTTAAATGAGATTAATGAATTATAAAGAAAGTAATCACTATACAAGAGAAATGAAACTTAATTACACTAAAACTATTAAGAGCTATGAGAACGACATAAGAGGTCTTAATGCTACTTTAGGAGAAACGGTTCAAGTAATTGATCTATCTTATGAAGTAGTCGAAGTAAATACTAGACTCATTTCTGAAAAAGATAAGGAGATTGCTGACTTTCAAGTTAAGATAGAGAATTGAACGAAAAACATGAAAAATTCAAAAACTCCTCAATAATGTTAAACCATGTAATAAGCTCACAAAGAAACGTTAAAGATAAAGAAGGACTGGGATTTAGTGAGGTTCCACCTCCTTATAACAATAGTTACATAAATAAACCAAGCGAGGAGTTAACTGAAGATTAGCTTCCTTCTTATGTTAAGTCAACAGTTGAGCAGGTCAACAAAGTCAACACAGAGGAAGCAAACTTGCTTAAGTTCGTTGCTCCCGTGGAGGTAAACTTCAAAGAGACGAAGTTAAGTAACTTCGTTGAAACAAGTAAAGCGAAGTTAAGTAACTTCACCTCACCTGTTCAACCAAAATTGAATACATTCACACCCATCAAGTTTCTTAAAGGGGGAACGATGAATGATGAAGCAATTACATTAACTAAGGAAACAAACATGACGTTTATTAACAAGAAAAATGGTTTAAATCCGTTTGTACCACCTTATTCCAAGAAAATTGAACACGAAACTACTTGATCATCTTCAAGTAAATTACAAGGTGTGGACATTCAGACTCCTTCAGTGAATTTGAATACGAATAGGTCTTGTTTAAAATGTCATACTAAGGGACACGTGGCCAGAATTTGTCCCTTAAAGAAAGGAAAAGGTACAGGTAGGAAAACATTGTTTATGTGTCGGCTAGATATTAACAAACCTTTAATGAACACTAATCACTACACAAAGAATTATGTGATTCCTAAGGGTATACCTCGTTTTCAAAGGAACCAATAAAGATTTTTTCCAGAATATGCAAGATCATATATGATTAAATCTAAAAAACAAGTTGCTCAAAGAACTTAAGTGCTAAAAGGCCAATGTTGTTTTCCTCACCTAGAACTGTTCCCATTAATCTTATGAGCAAGACACATATCATGAGTAATGGAGTTAAGCGAAACATGATATTTCGGTAGAACTGGACGACCCAAGACCGCGATGGCTTGGGTCCCTTGTACTAATTAATTTCTTTTTCATGCGCAGGAGTAGTTGAAGCGAGTTGCGAACAACAAGTGGGTTTTAGATAGTGACTGTTCTAGGCATATGGCTAGGAATAAAGAACCACTACAAGATTGGAAATGGATTCAAGAGGGAAAGGTTAGTTTTGCTGGTAAAAATTGGTGACAGATTTCTAGAATTGGACAGTGAACAATGGAAAGATTAAACTTGAAAAAGTCAACTATGTGGAAGAATTGAAGCACATCTGCTGAGTGTGTCTCAAGTGTGTGATAAAGAGTATACCATGCACTTTACCAAGGAAGAGTTGTTAGTCCTATATCCAAGGTTTAAGATTCCAAAAAAGTGAAGTTTAATGAGAGCTCCTAGGGAGAGGAATACTTATATGCTTGATATGAGAGCTTCTGAGTCAGTATAAGAAGAATCTTGTTTGTTGCCCAAGGCATCTGAATCAGAGTCTGAATTGTGGCATCATAGGATGGGTCACATTCATTTAATAAAAATGAATTATATTGTCAAGAAATGAACACATGTTGGGAGTTCCAGTGAAAAGTTTCAGCTGTGAAGGGAAGTGTACTTCTTGTAAGAAAGGCGAGCAAAATAGGAAGTCCATCTCTCAAAGTTAGTCAATTTACCGTTGGATTGCTTCGCATGGATATCTTTGGACCGGGGAATGTCAAGAGTTTGGGTGGAAGATTGTATATTCTTGTCTTCTATTATGGTTTGATGGTTAAGTGTGCTCATTTTGGTAAGCAATTAACAGATAGAGCTGTTGCTATAGGATCTGGTGGTGCTAGAGGTGATGGTAGAGATGGATGAGATGCTCGGAAGTTTGTTTCAGCTCACAACATGTATGTTGTATTGGATCCTGATATGCAAGGGGTAAAGGATTACATTCAGATCATTCAGTTCTTGATGACATTGAGAATATTTTATTCTATTTCACATACTTTGCCAATCTCTCTATCGACGATACAAGAATTTTGGAATATGGTTGAGTATGAGTGTATGGAAGAACCTCCTGTTTTCAAAGCTCGGAAAGATAATCAGGATGCTGCCTTCTCTTGAATGTGTTATTCTGGTGACATTGGTGATGCACAGATGCGTAAAGGTTTTCTACTTGATCAATGGCGTTTCATTATGCATGTGCTTATTGTCTGTATTTCTGGGAGAAAGGCTAGTGCATATGGTATGGGCGCTTCAATACAATCGGCTATGGCTGCTTTAATGTATAAAAAGCCATTCAACTTTGCCCAAATGATTTTCTATGAGATTGATAGGAAGCGAAGAGCTTCGGTTTGGGAAAGATTTTTTATGTATCCATGGTTTATACAGATGATTCTTTATCATGTGATGCCTAATCTTCATTAGCGTATGCTGATTTGTTATGTTGATAGTGTTCATAAGAGAATCTTTGCACAGTGTTGCTCCTCAAGCGCAAGACAGAATGTTGATAGGAGGCCACAACACACAAACTTGTTTAGATTCTTAATCAATCCTGCCTACGTGAATTCTCCCAATGATGGTTTTCTTGAACCTGTTCTTACTGCCGTTGTTGATCCGTAGCCATCTTCTATGCTCAAGTTAATCAGCCAAAACCTTTGGTTCATAATGTTGTTCATAATGTTCCTGAAGACCATGCTATTCCTGATTTTGTTCAAGAAGCTGCTCAGGTAGCACACATTGATTTGGATTCTATTTTTGGTGATGAAGGGGATGTTCAATTGGAAGCACCTGGTCCTAATAATAATATTCCTATTTCTGAGTCAAGTAGTACATCTAATTCCGAGGAAACTATCGATGAGACTCTTTGCTATCAGCGACTATAGGAGAGGATTCGTGGGAAAGGGAGTAGGGGTACAGATGACGATTCCGATTTTGAGAGGGAACTGGAGGAAAGGAAATAGAAGAGGAGCAGTTTGAATTGATATGAAGACCAAAGAGAAATTGCGTTGGTGCGAGTTCTAGTTCTATTCTTGCTACTACTATGCCTTAATCAGATGTAAGTGTTTTGGTTGCTACTACCGTGGGCTTGTCTATTGGATTGCTTGTTTGTGGTGTTTATATGGTGGCTTCGGATGCACCGGTGATTGTTTCTTTGTATACTATTTCTTTGACTATTTCAGAGGTAACATAATAGTATGTGGAGTCTATTGTTCTTACTTCATCAAGTGTGCCGGTTGCTACAACTCAAGTGTCTACTTCTGTTCAGTTTTCTGACTCACCAGCTGAATTTCCGCCGCCATATGCTTAATATATTTCCCATGTCAATTTGGATTTTGATTATACTCGGTCTGGTTGTGAATGGATTGCTGCCTTAGAACGAGTTGTTGCTGATCAAGCTTGTACAAATATGCTTTCAGACTCAAGCTATTCACTGTTTTATTTCTGAGAATCAGCTTCAAATGACTTTGTTGATTGAATATTGGAAACTCTCCGACGCAATTAAGAATTTCTTGGCATCTTAGGGGGAGACTAGCTGCAAAGGATATGAGCTACGAACGAAAACTCGCCATGATGTTAGGGATGATGATCCTAATGCATCTTAGGATGTAGGTGGTGAGCTACCAAGAACTTCTCAAACTCTTGGTTTGCAAGCTATGGTTCTGGGGGAGTTTGGTCAACAACGTGATGATACAGGTAGCAGGAAGACAATGGCACTTGTTGAGGAGATAGAGGCATTATAAGATCTCGATAATACGATGATGTCTCGTAAATTGATGATGATTTAGAGGAAGCAGAGATTAGAGAACTGGGATTGATGTGGTGTGATTGTATATATAAAGAGCTGATAGTTTTTCACACAAGATCATGCTTTAAATTTATAAAAATGATTTCTACTAAAACTAAACCACACACAAATATGCAAGTGTACATATTGTATATGTAGAATAGTATTGGTCAGAACCAAGTATCGATCCAAAGACTAAAGTTTGTAATTAAATTAACGGAGAGTAATAAGCACTTGAAGTTTGTTTTCAAACTAAAGCTTGTTTTTAAAGTACAATATAGCAAGATTTAAACTTTGGACTAGAATATCAATATATAAAGGCTACCACCTTAATTTAGAATTCATTTAACTCTTATTAATGACTATTTGCATGAATATGTGGTGAAACTTGCTTGAAATAAAAAGATTGAATAATTCCTCAACTTTAAGCAAAACTATTCTCATAAAATTTTAGAAAGTAGTACGCATAACTTCAAACTAACCACCAAAATGTCATTTAAATGTAAGCGAGCTAGTTCATGAAGTATCAAAGGATTAGACTCTATTTTAAAACTTTAAAAATCAAGTCTTGCAACAATTGGAAAAGATTATGCATATAATCCGCCAATTATCGGCTAGTGTAGGTTATTTGTATACATTCTTTCAACATACAACTTCTCAAACTAGCATAATAACCTAATCAATTGAACTTTCAATAATATTTTAGAGAATTATAACGAGAATGAATAATTGTAGCAAGTGTTTCATTTTCCAAATTCACACAAGGATGTGTGTTTGATATGAAATGTTCCAGGTTATCTTTCAACCAAACTTTGTTACAAAAGAACATGAATAATACAAGGATGACTGATATAGATTGAAATTTGTGAGAAAGATAGCAATCATCAACTTGGAACTAGTTAATTAAGACTTTAAAACACATCTCATCAAAAGATAATTATAAAATAAGCATTACTTCAAGAACTAGAACCATATACTTGCTATAATCATCAAACTAAGTTAAGCTTCATCATAAATTAATATGGGTAAATGGAAGTTTAGCTCATGAAGAGCTTAGTCACACATACAAAAGAAGAAGATGAAAGATACATGATTAAATTATGAAAATATAGCCAAATTATTGATAAATCTTTATTCTAAGATGATGATTGCTTCCAAGCCTTCAAACACTTTCTTTGATCTTCAAATTGAGAGCAAAGTGCGTGTTTTTATGTGAGAAACTCGTCCCAAAGGAATCTCTAGGCACACTTGAAACAATGAGACATGCACTCTATTTATAGGCCGTCTGGAGGGCAGACACGACCCCGTTCTTGGTGAGGCACACCTCCGTGTCCAACTGTCCAGGTGCATTTTATGTTCTGACAGATCGCACATGATTACTCACCACGGGGGTGTGCTTGTCTTTTTAATAAGATTTTTGTCTTTTCTTGAAGGGGTGAACATGGGGGTGTGCTGCTT
This sequence comes from Bidens hawaiensis, assembly GCF_021521415.1. Taxonomy (NCBI): domain Eukaryota; kingdom Viridiplantae; phylum Streptophyta; class Magnoliopsida; order Asterales; family Asteraceae; genus Bidens; species Bidens hawaiensis. The sequence continues at coordinate 75,547 of NW_027499354.1, forward strand.
TCAACATGGGGGAGTGTTAAGCTGATTTCTTTGTTTTTCTTCGCTTTTCCACTCGTTTATTTGTTTGAGGCTGGAATATACCTGAAAATAGAAATTAACGTAACAAGTAGTTATTTTGAACTAGATAATAGAATAAAGGATGCAATTTTAAAGATTATTTTATGCTTAAAAGATGATTATTTTTATGTACATCAAACATCCCCACACTTGAACCTTACTTGTCCTCAAGCAATTTAAACATAAAAATTCTCTAAAATAGCAAGATAGGACTAAAGCTAAAACATCCCCAAAGAGTTCCGGGAGAAATACGAACAAAACAACCAACCTGAAATCATGAGAGTATATGTAGTGATATGAAAAGACGATTTGTTTTTATGAGCTTTTGTTTATGTAAAACGTCACGTTCTCACAATGTTCACACACACTCGGTTTTATATCTGATCATACATGTGATGTTGTATGTATATGAACACTCTTAGCCAAAATGCAACTTGTGATAAATAGGCTTATCGAGAGTTCAATTCTCACCTTTGTGAAGGGTTGCATAAATTAGAAGGTAATATAAGTTGGTGTTTGGTTGGTATGGGTACGGGGATAGGAATTTGGTGCATTTGAGTTGGTTCAAGGGTTATGGTTTTAAAGGTATACAAGTTCCTCATCATCTTCGGGAGCTTCTTATGTATCTTCAATAATCTTGCTCCTCCTTAATCGCGCGATTGATGAAGCGACCGATTTATTTTTTATTTTTTTAAAAAACTTTTTTAAGTTAGTGACTCTTTTAAGGTCAGATCGTCAAGACCAGTTTTGTCCAAGATGTGGATAAACTCTTCCTCATTCCTGTTTTGAACATAGCTTCCCACTCTAAAGGACTGTTCGGCTTTGAGCCTAATAGGCCCCACCTTCATTAGTTCTGTATATTCGTATTGGGATTGAGTTTGACTTACTTAGCATCTTCCTTCATGGGACCAGTTTTCGCAGTCCATACATCATTCATATCTTTTGGCTCTTCTTTTTTACTTTACTTTTGGAAATTCCACAAAACGGTGGCCTTTGTTCCTTTTGGGGCCACTTTTTTTCATCTCATTAAAAGAATGCATTCGAGTTCTTTAGGGTTTTTCATTAAAAGACCAATGTTGAATTTTACCAGAAAAAATGGTAAACTGGTAGGATCAGGTTTTGGGTTTGGGAATATATTACCTTCCTTTTTATGCAACACTTCGTGCGATCTCAAAAATGATACTAAGACAAGTTCTAAATTACACGAAACATATGACTTACTCGATGCTCCGCAAAATATGAGTATTTGAGTATGGCATGGGGCTTATCTCATAGTAACGGAGGAATTGGGTATAAACGCCATATTCTGCATAAATTTCTTCTCAATATACCAAACTTCTTTTCACTTTTTCACATTTAAGTTATTGTAGATTTTAGTTCGTTATTTTGCAAATTGTCCCGAAATTGGCCTTTGGTTTTGCTTGCTATAAAAAATTTAAAATTAGAGAATTTTAGATTTTTACCAATTAGTTGGACAAGACAATGGCCAAGTCATTGCCCTTCCCACACTTGAATCTCACATTTCCCTTAATGTGATAAGATTTAAAAACGAAGCATGGGGGGAAAGTAAAAAGGAAAGGAACTTCCCTATGGGCCGAGTTGAAATTCTTTGACAAAATATCCTCCTATAGGTGCTGAGCGTGACCTCGGGATGCTCCAAGATACAAAACATAAACCTTTTTTAAGCTATGCACCAGGTGCCAAGTTTGAAAAGGGTCGTTGCCAAACCTAAGATTCTTCGTCAATGATTTTGAACATGGAGGGTTACCACCTCCGATGCGGCCTCAATTGGGCCATCGATGTATGGTTTCAGTCGATGGCCATTAACTTTGAAAGATCGACCGTCAGAGTGTGAAACCTCTGTGGCTCCATAATCAAAGATTTTATTGACTAGGAAAGGCCCTGCCCAATGAGATTTTAGTTTCCCTGGAAAAAGACGGAGTCGATGTTATACAGAATCACACGATCATCAACTTGAAATTTCTTGTGCTTTTTCAAGTGAGCATCATGTCACGTTTTCGTCCTTTCTTTCTAAAGTATTGAATTTTCATAAGCTTGATTTCTTAGCTCCTCGAGCTCATGAATTTGAGCAAATCGGTTCCCGCTTGCGCATGCCAAATCAAGATTAACAGCCTTCAATGACCAGTATGCTTTATGCTAAACTTCAAAGGGAAGATGGCATGCTTTCCCATAAACTATTTTGAACGGTGTTGTTCCTATAGGTGCTTTATACGTAGTGCGAAACGCCCATAGAGCATCATCCAACAATTTTGGTGGTTAATACCGATTGTTTGCTCGAGGATTCTCTTTATACCTCGGTTAGTGACTTCAACTTGTCCACTAGTTTGTGGGTCACATGGTGTTGGGATACGATGATGCACCCCATAACGAGACAACGCTTATTCTAATTGAGCATTACAAAAATGTGTTCCTTGATCAATGATAAGTGCCTTTGGGGTACCAAAACGAGAAAACAATTTCTTCAGTAATTTGACTACCGCCCTGGCATCATTCGTGGGGAGTGATTGTGCCTTGACCCACATGGAAATGTAGTCAACAGCCACTAGGATATAACGGTTTACAAAGGAATTTGGAAACGGTCCCATGAAGTCAATTACCCATACGTCGAAGATTTCACAAACTTGGATGCCGTTTTGAGGCATCTCGTTTCTAGATGAGATGTTTCATTTTCTCTGACAAGCATCGCATGCTTGGATCAAGGAATGAGCATCTTTGTAAATTGTTGGCTAGAAAAATTTTGAATCAAAGACCTTCTTCACAGTGAAGGTCAAACTATGATGCCCTCCCATTGGTCCTTCATGGCAATTCTTGAGAATCTCCATTGCTTCATTTCGAAACACACACTCGCGTATAATTTGATCTGCCCTAATCTTGAACAAGTATGGATATTCCCAAAAATAGTACCTGAGATCAGAAAAGAATTTCTTACATTGCTGGTGTGTAAGACCTTTTCTCATGACACCGTTTGCCAAATAGTTTGCATAGTCGGCAAACCAGGGGCCTTCTTCGTCTTCTTCCAAAAGCCTCTAGATATGCATAAAAATTTCGTGTGGAAAATTTATGTTTATGTGGGACTGGTTCTTGTGAAGATGAGCACTCCAAACGTGAAAGATGATCGGCAGCAACGTTTTTTGCACCCCTTTTGTCTTAGATCTCGATGTCAAATTCTTGAAATAGCAAGATCCACCAAATAAGTCAAGGGTTTTCATCTTGTTTGTTTAATAGGTAACGAATGGCTGCATGATTAGTGCAAATGATGGTTTTTTAGAGAACAAGATACGATCTGAATTTGTCGAAAGCAAAGACAATAGCAAGCAATTCTTTCTCGATGGTTGTGTAATTTCCTTGCGCATAATTAAGAGTCTTGCTAGCATAGTATATTGGATGAAAATTCTTATCTTTTCTTTGACCGAGAATGGCTTCTATAGCGAAATCACTTGCATCACACATGATTTCGAATGATAGTGTCCAATCGGGAGCCACCAAGATTGGAGGATTAACAAGTTTTTCTTTCAAAAGGTTGAATGCTTTTAAACATTCATTAGAGAAAACAAACTGTGCATCATTTTCGAGGAGTTGGGTCATTGGTTGGGCGATTTTCAAAAAATCTTTTATAAAACGATGGTAGAAACCTTGTGACCAAGAAAACTCCTAATGGCTTTGACAGAAGCTGGAGTTGGAAGTTTGGTAATGGCTTCAGTTTTTTCTCTATCCACTTCAAGTCCTACATGGGAAATCTTATAGCCAACAACAATGCCTTCATGCACCATGAAATGACATTTTTCCCAATTTAGGAAAAGGTTCATCTCTTCACAACTTCTCAACGTCTTCTCCAAATTCTTGAGGTAATGATTAAAGGAATCTCCAAAGAAATAGAAATCATCCATAAAAATTTCCATGGAGTGTTTGATCATTACATGCAACGTTGAAAGGTAGTGGGAGCATTGCACAGTACAAAGGGCATTCTTCGGTAGGCAGACGTGCCATAAGGACATGCAAAGAGATTTTTTTTTCTGATCTTCAGGAACGATGGGAATTTGAAAGTAACCAGCAAAACCATCATGTAAGCAGTAGAGCATTTTCCCGGATTGGCTGATCAATGAAAGGAAGTGGAAAATGGTCATTCGTCATGGTATAATTAAGCTTGTGGTAATCGGTGCATACTTTCCAGCTTGTGATAGTACTCATTGGTATAGGTTCATCTTTCTCATTCATCACGACAGTTTTTCCACCCTTCTTAGGTACAAACTGAACTGGACTTACCTAAGGTGAATCAGAAATTGGATAGATTAACTCGACACGAGAGGCTTGATCAATTCTTTCTTCATGACATCCTGCATGTTGGGGTTTAAACGTCTTTGATGCTGAACTATTGGCTTGTGGTTTTCTTCCATGAGGATTTTGTGAGTGCAAAAAGAAAAGATATCTTTGATATCCATGATCTTCCATGCCGTGGCTTTATTATAAAGTTTCAGAACCTTAAGAAGCTTATCCTTCTTGTCTACTGAAATGTGGGTAGAGATGATCACTGGGAGTTGGGAACCATCCTCCAGAAAGGCATACTCCAGATGTGCTAGAATTTCTTTCAACTCTAAGGTTGGCGGCTCCTCAGTGGAGGGTTTTATTTTTGGTTCAAGTTTCCGGTTGAAGAATTCGAATACTTGTTGGGATGATGATGCTTCTTGATTCTCCAGGTCGGTTGTTTCCTCGACGATGTGATCTTCGCGAATGGATTTGGAAATAGGTTCAACAAGGATTTAGGTGCGAAGGGTATCCATTTCTGCAGAATCCTGCACGTGGCAACTCACAATCGAATCAACAATATCAATCCAAAAAATGAATCATCGTTCTGTTGTGGATACTGCATGGATCTACCTATGTCGAATGTAACCTTTTCATCATTGACTCGGAGTGTCTGTTTGCCCGTGCAAACATCAATGAGAGCTCTAGCTGTCGCTAGGAAAGGTCTCCCTAAGATGAGTGGGCACATTCTTGTCCTCGTTCATGTCAAGGATCATAAAATCTACTGGGAACACGAACTTATCTATTTTGATAGCATGTTATTAGCAATGCCTTTAGGTAATTTTCAGATCTGTCAGCTAGATGGATGCTCATGCGGGTGGGCTTTGGTTCACCTATCCCTAGTTTTACAAAAAACGCATAAGGGATCAAATTAATACTAGCTCCTAGGTCGGCAAGGGCATTGCTAACAGATAGATCTTCTATAAGACAAGGGATAGTAAAACTCCCTGGATCAGTCATATTTTTATGAAGCTTGTTTTTAGAATGGCTAAGCTTTCTTCATTAAAGGTGACGTGGGACATCTCCTCCAGCTTCCTTTTGTAGGTGAGGAAATCTTTCAAAAACTTGGCATATTTGGGCATCTGGGAAATAGCCACAGTGAATAGGATATTGATGTGAAGTTGCTTAAATAGCTCGAGAAATTTCCTAAATTGGGCCTCAACCCTTTCTTGTTTCAGACGCCTGAGATAGAGAATTGATGGAACATATGTTCTGACCAGATCCTTTGGCTGTGTTGTACTTGCTTGGACTAGCCTCTTTGCACTCTTCTGTATTCTCAGTATCATTTTCCTCAAGAGTTGGTTCTGAAATTTGTGAGTCAGCCGTAATGGTTCTGCCACTTCTTAGGGTAACTACATTGACTTCTGCATTCGGGTTGTTCAATACGTTGCTTGTAAGGCTATTGGGTTGTCTTTCAGAAAGTAGTTGAGCAATTTGATCTACTCGACTTCCAATGTTTTCCAAAGATGCCTTTTGATCCCTTAGCTCTGCTTCATTCCTCTGGAATATTTCTTCAATATTTTGGTTCATTTTGTTCATTTAATTTGTTTGAAGTTTCAGTGCTAGCCAACAGTTGTGCTAATAGACTTTCTATAGTGGCTCCACCACCTGGTTGATTGAAATTAGGATGATTCTTCCAACCAGGATTATAGGTGTTGCTATAAGAGTTGTTTTGTCGGCTGAAAAAATCAACTTCCTCCTTGAACATCATGCTCTTCTTGCAATCACTTGCTTTGTGTGTCCCTTCATAAGTGTCACAACTCACTTTTAATTTAATAATCTCAGTTTGTAGTTGTTAAAATTTCTTTAAGAGTGACTCGAGTTGAGCATTGATAAGATTTTTAGAATCATGATTACCATTGCGTAATGGATTTTATCTTGGTGGGTTGTAAGCGAAGCTTTTCTTGGCTGCCTTCTCCAGGATTTCGAATGCTTCATTGGGAGATGCAGTTAAGATCTCTACCAGCCATTTGATCGATTGCTTGCTTGTTCTGGCTAAATTGAACGTCGAAGAATGTTTGGACTTGGAGCCATTTTCTCAACCCACGGTGTGGACATCTTCTTAGCAAACCTTTGTGCCTTTCCCAAGCTGTGTGTAACGACTCATCATCATCGGTCTTGAATCTAGTGATGTTGGCTCGATATTTTGCGGTCTTGCCTGGGGGAAAATATTTAAGGAGGAATTGCTCTACTAGCTGGTCCCAAGTGGTGACGGTACCTTTGGGTAGTGACTCTAACCATTCCAAGGCTTCATCTCGGAGAGAAAATGGAAATGGTTTGAGTCTAGCAGTGTCATCATAGCAATTCTAAATTTTGAATGTGCCACAAATTCGTAAGAATCATGAAATGTGTGATAGAGGATCTTCATCTAAAAGTCCCTGGAACTGGACCGAAATTTCCACCTTGTGGATCGTGCTTGATTTGATTTTGAAACTTTTGTTGATTTCTGGTGGCGCTACACCATTGCCATAGCCTTCGAGAGTTGGCTTACTGCATTGGCTCATGTTTGGCTCGTCATTTTGATTGTTTAGTGCCGCCATGTTTTATTTTGTTATATCTTTCTTAGCTATTATGTCTTCTAGTGACTCGTTTTTATTGTCTCAGCTGCCTCATGTGAACGGTCGTGTAACCTTTGATGAAAGTGGCCCTCGGGCTCCAAAAGTGGTGAAACAAGCTCAGGCGCGTGTGTAGAGGACATACGTTACTTATGTAATACTAAGGAAACTAAAAGACATGAAATAAAACTATAAAACAGTTAACTAAAATAAGAACTAAGTAGCGAAATAAAACTATAAAATAAAACCAAATTAATAAGAAAATAAAACTTTTAACAATCATAGACAACGGTTAAAATAAAAACTTAGATTATTCTTAAAATTTCACCGTCTCCCCGCAATGGTGCCAAAAACTTGACGCGGTGTGATTGTATATATAAAGTGCTAATAGTTTTTTAACACAAAATCGTGTTTTAAATTTATAAAAATGATTTCTACTAAAACTAAACCACACATAAATAGGCAAGTGTACCAGTTGTATATGTAGAATAGTATTGGTAAAAACCATATCAATATATAAAGGCTACCACCTTAATTTAGAATTCGCTTAACTCTTGATGATGACTATTTGCATGAATATGTGGTGAAACTTGCCTGTAATAAAAAAACGGATAATTCCTTTACTTTAATCAAAACTATTCTCATGACATTTTAGAAAGTAGTATGCATAACTTCAAATTAACCACCAAAATGTCATTTAAATGTAAGCGAGCTAGTTCATGAAGTGTTAAAGGATTAGACCCTATTTTAAAACTTTAAAAATCAAGTCTAGCAAAAATTGGACAAGATTGCACATATAATCCGCCAATTGTCGGTTTAGTGTAGGTTATTTGTATACATTATTTCAACATACAACTTCTCAAACTAGCATAATAACCTAATCAATTGAACTTTCAATATTTTAGAGAATTATAACGAGAATTAATAATTGTATCAAGTGTTTCATTATCCAAATTCACACAAGGAGATGTATTTTATATGAAATTTTCCAAGTTATCTTTCAACCAAACTTTGTTACAAAAGAACATGAATAATGCAAGGATGACTGATATAGATTGAAAATTTGTGATAAAGATATCAATCATTAACTTGGAACTAGTTAATTAAAATTTTAAAACACATCTCACCAAATATTTATTATTAAATAACCATTACTTCAAGAACTAGAACCACATATTTACTATAATCATCAAACTAAGTTAAGCTTCATCATAAATTAAGATGGTAAATGGAAGTTTAGCTCATGTAGAGCATAGTAAGATTTACAAAAGAAGAAGATGAAAGATACATGACTAAATTATTAAAATCTACCAAAATTATTGGTGAATCTTTCTTCTAAGATGATTTATTTTCAAATTGAGAGTAAAGTGTGTGTTTTTATGTGAGAAACTCGTCCCAAAAGACTCTCTAGGCACATTTGAAATAATGAGACATGCACTCGATTTATAGGCTGTTTGGAAGGCAGACATGACCACGTGCTTTGTGAGGCTCACCTCCGTGTTCAGCTGCCTAGGTGCATTAAATGTTCTGTCAAATTGTACACGATGACTCACCAAGTGGGTGTGCTTGGTGAGACATGGCCCCATGTTTGGAGTGTCAGATATATAATTATTTTGTCTTTTCTGAAAGGTTACTATGGGGGTGTGCTTCCTTTGGCACAACCCTATGTCAAGCTTTCATCAGATTTTGTCTTTTTCATCATAATTTTGTCTTTTCTTGCAGGGGTGAACATGGGGGTGTGCTGCTTGCAACATGGGGGTGTGTTAAGCTGATTTATTTGATTTTCTTTGTTTTTCATCGCGTTTCCACTCGTTTCTTTGTTTGAGGTTAGAATATGCCTGAAAATAGAAATTAACATAATAAGTAGTTATTTTGAACTAGATAATATAATAAAGGATGCAGTTTTAGAGATTATTTGATGCTTTAAAGATGTATATTTTTATACGCATCAGGGAATATATATTGTGGTTGTTGAAACGTTAGAGGAATGAGAGATTGTGGAAGATGGTGTAGAACCTCTGTTGCGTTCCCTAGTTCGTGATCAGACATGGGTAAACAAAGATGGTGAGGAAGTTGCTTATGTGAGAGAGTTTTCCAAATAAAAGTGGTTGAAGAAACTCATGAGACTAAGTGGGAGGAAGAACCAAAATGGAAAGCTGGATGTGCTGAATGGTTTGTTAAAACCAAGAAGCCAGCATTTCCACCCTCCTTTATGAAGAATTATAGTTTTCAAAGGTTCAAGGAAGTTAAGTAAGGGATAACTGTTGGTTGTATGATGATGGGCTGAAGTTATTTGTGTTGAGAAGAAATGATGGGGTGCAATATTTCAAGAAGTTCTTAAGATATTTCAATACATTGCCTGAATGTATGGTAAAGGATCTGGCCAGGTTGAAGCTGATTAATAGAAGTGGAGATAATTTCGCTGACTGGATTGCCAAGATTATTTGGCAAGAGGTTGTCAAGGAGAAAAAGTTTACTCAGTTGAAACTTCAAATTAGCAAGTTTATTAAGGATAAAAAAGGGGCATTAGACCAAACAAGAGACCATGGATAATGTTAAAATACAAACCCATCAGGTGCTTGAAGAAGATTCCGCTAAATCCTATGCCACAGGATGTTCTGGGAAATAGGATGTGGTGGTATGTTGATTGTGAAATGGCTGAAGCAGTGATGAAAGATGAAGATGAGCAAGAGCTGCTGTGTGTATATGACCCAATGCACTCGGTAAATATATCCAAGACTCACTTGCAGGTGTTACATGGTAGGAAGATATTTTATATTCCAACATGGAGGTTAGAAGGGAGTAAATACCAGAAGGTTTCCTCAATTTGTGTGAGATGCAGAGTGCATGCTAGGCGTGTTTTGTTTGATATGGAGTTTACGTGTTTGATTGCAGAAGAAAAACAAGACACAAATGAAGCTGCTGCCAAGGGAGGAGTCTGTTGGTGCGTTTGGTACCAGCGATTCATTAGTTTAATGTTTATCTTATTTGTAATGAATATTGTGACATTTTATATTATTGGTTGTGTTTGTTTTGATACCGTAAGTGGCGAAGTTGAGTAAGATATAAACTCAACTTTGGCTAGGGTTTAAGAGATCCACCATTTTACATGTTTCCAGCTATATATTGATAGGTATCGAGATATTAGTCAACACAAGAATCCTTTGTATTTAACCCTAGTTCCTACTCATTCTTATGAATGCTACTAACACTCGTAAAACGAAGACAAAAGGGATTCTTCACCCTTAGAGTTCGTGATACTACCGTAGTCAATTCATTCTAGTGACCTACATATATGGGTTTTTTTAAAGAGCCTTTGGACCTACCCCTGGTTATATCACAAGACCATTCAATTCCACTATTACGAAACTCAACCCACCTAATAATTGCCCTTACCAATACCCTACTCCCAAAACACTGAGATTGGAAAGCAAGTAGAATAGTTGATGGTAGCCAGCTTTACACAGCCAAGTACCACTCCTTCCTCGAGTCCAGGCTTACTAGTGAAAAATAATTACAATACGTGGTGAATGTGAATCGATTACTGGGACCTTAACAAGCCAACAAATACCTTATACTTAACATTGACGAGTTACTTGATGAATTAGTGGAGTAAGGGTATTTTAAAAACTTGATCTACGATCAGGGTATTATTAAATTAGAGTAATAACACAGGATGTTGAAAAACAGTCTTTAGAACCCATTCGGGTCACTACAAGTACAAGGTTATGCATTTTGGCTTAACCAACGCTCCTTTGACATTTCAAGTTGTTATGAACAATTTATTTCGTCCTCATTTATGACGTTTCATACTTGTGTTCTTTAATGGTATTTAAATTTACAGCTCAAGCATGGAGTAACACATGTCCCATCTAGAACATGCCTCAAAATTACTCCATGACAACCAATTTTTTTTGCCAAATTTTCGAAGTGTTGCTTTGGGCAAGAACGAGTTTAGTTTTTGGGTCTTGTAATTAGTTCCGAAAGATTTAGTGTGGAAGAAGAAAAGATTTCAGTAGTGAAGTCATTGTCCCTCGACAGTCAACAGATGAGGGGTTTTCTTGAGCTACCCGGGTACTATAAGCGCTTTGTCTGTATTTGTGGCCGTATCTCCCGACCACTCACTGTTTTAACCAAGAAAGACGGGTTTACATGGTCAGAGGCATCCCTTAGGGCCTCTAATGACTTGAAGTGGGCGCTGCTAATGTAACAACCCCAATTTTAGGGCTATATTATATAATTTGTATGCTACATGCTATGGGACGTCAAAAACCACATTTAGATTGGAAACAATCTAGGAAACTTGAATTTCGTTTGAAGATCCAACATGAATTATAAATACACAGTGGGCTTGATCCAACTCCACAAAATCATAAGAAAAATTAACATTAAATATGTATCCTAACTACTACATTTAAGTATACATACAAGAATCCCATCTAGTGTGCTAGCACACCATTATAATAATTGCAAAATAAGCGTAAAAATATAAGAAGTAATATATGTTAATGATAATTGTAATATGTATTTAATTTTTTGTAACTTAATATTTTACTATTAGGGGTGTGATAACTTTACATAGACAACAAATCGTCGGCATATCAAACTTATTAGACTCATCCCACTAACATTAATTGTACTCAATCAAGAGAACAACCCAACATGATCTTATACATTTTTATATAAAAGTTCCAAGAAAATATATACACCAAACATAACTAATTATTTTTATGAACTCCAAACCGTCTAAGAAATATAAATTACCAATACAAATTACTAACTTAGAATATAGAAACTATGCCATAAATATTATTATTATTATTATTGTTGTTGTTGTTATTATTATTATTATTATTATGTAATTAGTTTATGAATAATCCGGGTTTGTTACATATGGAACAAATAAATGAAACAATACATCCTATAATCATGCATAACAAAATCTTTCCCACTTTAGCATCTTGAAACCGTTAGACCTACAACCCCCTAAACATACATATCTTTATTTTACATGTTATATATAATCATAATCCTATAAGATCTCAACCATAATTCTTCTCTCTCTCTCTCAAATATTATACTATAATTTAGCTCCTCCAAGTCAAAACCTAATGCCCTACAAAATCTACTAGAGATTGAAAGTGTATTCAAGAAGGAAAGATCGTGTCACAGCTGCAAAAGTGGGTCAAATTAATTTTTACTTTGGAAACTGGCTGAATCCTCCAAGTCAAATGGCTGGATGATTTTATGCAATCAATTTAATTAATATTTATTCAAGAAATCAGGGCTCTAACTTAATAAACAAGAGGATATTTGTGATTATTGGCCATTCCGATTGTTTTGATTTCTCTGTACTTGCAATCGGAGAATGCCCCTCTCGAATCGGGCCACTATCCGTTGTTTCTATTACAATACCTAGCCTATTTTCATCTTCTTAAGTTCTGTACCTATCAGGATCTTTAGCATAATCTTTGTTTAGTACGTGATTCCCAAAGTTAGCCTTCTAGTCCAATAACATTTGATTATGGTTAAGATTTAAGATCGTATGGTCTTAAGTTTAAAACCCGACATAATGAGGGTATTCTAATAGTGGTGGATTTGTTAATTGATGATGTTCCTATTTGAATCAAGTCTGGAGTGACAAAACCAAAATGGGCAGTTCACATCCTGTCTTGGAAGACTGACTCATGTATCTGGGATAGTTCCAAATGTTGGTAAAAAAACTGTAGGTTCCCTGGATGGATCTGCACGGGATATCTCGATCTACACAGGTGCGGAATCCCTGCGTAGGTTGTTACGAGCGTAGAACACGAATCAAACAAACACACGATACGATTAAACGAACACACGTTATATTATAACCGAAACACGTGATATAATCACTGAATACAGACTCAATACTCTCGGTTCTCACGTCTCTCGACTCACACACGTCTGTATATGATTACCTTAAAAACACTAAACAAGCCGTGACCTAGCGTATAAATACACGACAACTTCGCCTGATATGTTCAGGCGAAGTTGTTGCTAACTTCGCTTGACTAACAAGTTCGCCTGATAAGCGAACTTGTCAGTAACTTCGCTTAAACATAAACAAAACACAATTAACATTACAGACTGGATTACAGACACTAGACTATGAACTACTGACATTATGCACCAACAGACTCCCCCTTGGCAGTAGCTTCATATCTTTATCTTTATGCACTTGTCTTTTAATCTTCATGCATGCACTCCCTCTCTTACACAGACCGTGACTACTCGCTGATATTTCCTCGCTTCGCCTTTCCAAGCAGGAATATAGAATATCTTCTTCTCGTTTAACACCTGCAGATCAGCTTTAGATAAATTAACAAGATGCATCGGATCATACACTCTTAGCACTTCTTGTTCGTCTTCGTCTTCCATCACGGCTTCAGCAGTCTGGCAATCCACATACCACCATTTCAGATCTTTCAGCACATCTTGAGGCATAGTCTTCATTGGAACCTCTTTCAAACACCGAATCGGCTTATATTTCATCACCATCCAAGGTTCGCTATCTGCTCTCATTCCTCTTTCAGTATCTTCAACTAATTTCCCTTTCTGTGGTTTTAACAACTCAAACTTTTTCTCTTTAATACTTTCTTTCCATACTATCTTCCCAATAACTCTGGCCATATTATCATCACTTCTATTAATCAACCCCAGTCTGGCCAAATCCTTTACCTCACACTCAGGTAAGGTATTTAGAGATCTCAACGTCCTCTTAAAGTATTGGATCCCATCATATCTTTTCACCACGAACACTTTTAGCTGTTCATCATATAACCAACAGATAATGCCTTTCTTTGACTCAGCGTACCCTTTAATATTATAACTTTTCTTGAACATTGTAGGTACCACTGGCTTCTTCGTTTTGATAAACCAATGAGCATAGCCTTCCTTCCATCTAGGCTGCTCCTCCCATTCTGTATCATCAACTACTGTATCTTCACATACATTCGACTTCTCAACGGTTGGAAGCTCGTGTTCAACATTCTCCTCTACAATTTCACCTTCTTCAACATCATTTTCTATCACTATCTGTGGACCAATCTTCTCAATTTCTTCTAATGGCAGCACATCATCATCACACACATCATCAACATCTAACATATCATCATCCAACTCCTTCAAGGCATCGATCACATCATCTCCCATCTCCTCGTCATCTACCATCACCACCTCATCACCACCAGAACCGCCAGCTGCACCTGCAGACTCCCCCTGAGCTGTGGTTGTCCCAAGAGCTTGAGTAGTTCTTGGCAACTCACCACCTGCACCTTTCGATGCATTGGGATCATCGTCTCTGTCATTCTTCTTCTTTGTCCTGAGCTCGTCGCCTTTACAGCTCGTCTCCCCCTGAGATGCCAAGAACTCCTTCATAGCATCTATAATTTTTCCATGTTCAACCAGGAGGGACGACTGTAGTTGATTTTCTGCTACTAGGCGCTGAATAGCCTGGGTCTGGATAAGATATATCCTAGATTGCTCTGCCACGACCCGCTCTAGTGCAGCTATTCTTTCCGAGTCTGATAGGGTTGCATCGAAATCGAACCTCATGTGAGATATGTCTTGAGTATACTGAGGAGGGATTTCGAATGAAACCGGGACATCAGAAGTATACTGTGGACGTAACCGCATGTGGTATCGTGACCGACAACCCTGCAGTGTGAACCACTGTCGACTCAATAACCTGTGCAACAACCTCCGACGGAGTAAGCGTTGGAGGCGGCAACGATACAATATCGGGAGTCGTCAGCTGGAGTGTGATGGATGGGAGGCCAACAGATGATGATGTAGCCACCATGGGAACGTCCGTGGCGCTTGGCCTTGTGACCTGTAATGGTGTAGGGACAATTGACATACCGGACAGTGCGGGCGGAGCGAAACGTATGACTCTAGAGCTCTCACCAGCTCCCCTACCTGCACCTGTCCTGTCCCTTCTTGAACGTCTGATCAACTTATGAATGTCTTCTTCTTCTTCTGACTTACTGTCGTCATCTGTCCTCTTTCTCTTCCTATACGTCTCATCTTGAGTCACCATCATACGTCTTGCCTCATCCATTACATCATCAAAATCTGAGTCATCCACCGTCGTAGCTGCTCTAGTAACATTTACTCCCGTACTCTGTGGAACCGAGACCTGTATATTTTCTTAAAGATCAACTCGGTCCATGTCAAAAAATCCTTGGCCGCCAAAAGCAGCGTCAAGGTCTACCTCTTCTTCAGCTGACACAACAGGCGCAGCAGGTACAGCTTGAGGTGCTCCCGCCTGTTGTGTTTGAGGATCTCTAAACTCGTCCCCATTAGCAGGAACATACTCCGGGTTGATTAAATACCCAAACAGTGGAGTATGCCTAGGACGCAGTTCAGGCTTGCTTCTAGCACTCGAAGTTCTACATTGAGCAAAGATACGCTTGTTCACACTCTCCACGTATCTGATAGGGCGACGTTGAGGCAACGTGGGAGCAACATGATGCAAGATCATTTGGAGAAATCTTGAATACATGATGAATCTCTCACGCCCCATCGCCCTTCGCTGTCGATCAATCTCATAGAAGACCATCTGACTCAAGCTGTAATGCTTGTTATAAGTCAGAGCAGTCATCGCCGACTGCAAGGTCGCGCCCATCCCGTCAGTGCCCGCCTTCCTCCCTGACATGCAGACAATCATTACGTGCATGAGGAAGCGCCACTGATCGAGCAGGAAACCTTTCCTTCTTTGTGTATCCCCCAAGGGACCAGAATATCCCATTCGTAGAAATGCTCCATCACGGAACGGAGCAACAAACTCTGTCGGGTCGTCCCTCGTCTTCTCTCCGAATTGCAAAGCCACCCAGATTTGTTCAGACGAGAACTGAACATCCTGACCATTTATCGTTGCACGCATCACCGGGGGGTCGACGCGGCAGTCATATTCCACCGTCTGCCAGAAATCCTCAATGTTGGGCAATGAAATCGACAGAGTTGTCGTAATGGCGTGGAATATCCGCGAGCGTAGCAGGAATGTGATGATTTTGCGGAAATCATCTACTCCACTTGCGTCTGGGTCAAGTGTGATATACATGTTATGACCCGGAAAGAATTGTCTCTCATTATCTCCTCCATCATCTTCTCCAGCACCTCCAGCACCTGCTACTGCAGCCATATCTGCAACAAATAGATCAAGTTAGATGACCGTCAAGGCAAACCACAAGTTCGCCTGTTACCATGAGCGAAGTTGTGATTATTCTGTATAGGCGAAGTTAAAGGTGGGGCGAAGTTGGTAAACAACTTCGCTTCAACTGTAACTTCGTCTATTAACTTTTAAGTAAAAGGTCCAGGCGAAGTTAATGATAACTTCGCCTAACCAAAACATTGCCTCATATACTGTTGCATAATTCATTATCAGGCGAAGTTAAACCTTAGGCGAAGTTACGGATAACTTCGCTTAACCTATAAGTTCGCCTGAATATGAATCGGCGACAGTAAGCAGATTCAAACTCGGAAATCTGATGTTTCATGGTTAGTTTGACGATTGAGGGGTCCGAAACACATGATTTTAAGGTTATTTAGACGATCAAACTGATTAGAACCACGTAAAACAATTTTTGAAAAATCCGATTGAACGGTCCGACGGTCCGAGGTCCATAACCGGGTCGAAACGACCACTGATTAACATCGGAGAACAAGGATTATACGATATAATGACAACACACACCTTGAAATCGAAACGGAAACTGGAAAAATAAGCACAAGGATCGAAAAAAAACGATAAGTTCGCTGGAAAACGGACAAGTTCGCTGGATTAATCGAGAGAATAAGTTCGCCGAATTTCAGAAAATAATAAACTGTTTGACCTTAAGTATTCTTTATATAGGGGCGGAGTTACACAGGCGAAATTGTGGATAACTTCGCCTAGGGCGAAGTTATTCACAAGTTTGCCGATTTTACAAAATAAACCCCTATAGTTTGAACATTTTGCAATTAAGTTTTAAAAACTTCCCTTTAAGAATTAAATGACACGATCAAGTCCAAGTAACCAGTTATAAAATCATAAACTACCTAAGTACGAAAAACTTTTAAAAATTAAAGTACAAGGGATCAAATTTCAGTCTTGACAGGGACTACTACGTTTTAGAAAAGATCCGAACAGAAATCATACTAATTACGTGACTGTCACATAGATCCGT
This sequence comes from Bidens hawaiensis, assembly GCF_021521415.1. Classification (NCBI taxonomy): domain Eukaryota; kingdom Viridiplantae; phylum Streptophyta; class Magnoliopsida; order Asterales; family Asteraceae; genus Bidens; species Bidens hawaiensis. The sequence goes on from NW_027499354.1 coordinate 92,678, forward strand.
GTTTAGCTGTATTATGACATAAAGAAACATGTTGTAGGCAGGTAAATAACTTAAGATGGTTTTCATCGTTTCTGTGATACGAGTTAAGTTCAATTAAGCTCAAAAATTAAGTGGGCAACAACTCAGAGATTATGATGCCTCCTATCTATTCTCAAAGCGTATTTGGCTTTCCCCAAGTCACCCCGAATTGACTTCGACCCGTAGTGTCTGATTAAGTTGTAAGTATTCTTCGATCTTTAGACTCTGCTTCCCGTTCTCTTTCTTACATCATGATTGACATTTCAAGTTAAAGAATGTCTCAATGACTTATAAAATTTTTTTTTATTTTTATTTTTTTATTTATTTTTTTTTATCAAACACATAGAGAACAACTGCAAGTCCCGAATCTGGATCACTGCAGTCTCTTGACACGCTTTCTTCACGGGAATCAGAACACTAACAGGCTCGTGTATGACTGGGTAATCGCTTTTCTGCCTATCATTCGGAAAGATATATATGAAGACATGCAGAACTCTTAAGAAGTTTCCACATAAAATCGAGTAGATTTAGTTAGTATCACTTCTACTTTTACGCACCATAAAAAGCTACCATGACATACAATGACTGTTCTAAAGCCTTTTAAGCCTAATAACTTCACTAGTTAAGCACACAGAATCAGTAAATCTATCATTTTCCAAGGTTGGATCAATTTTCTGTTAAAACATAGTAACAGAACTTCTTACGAAGTAGTAGACTTGCAAAATAATTTCATTTCCCTAAAAAAAATTTTTGACTTCAATCGCCCCGATCAGTTCAAAGTCTTCAGGTAAACGGTTATCCTGAGGATCAATGGATCCGCTGGACCGACCACATACAAGTATGTGTCCTTCTAACTAAGTATGAACGACTAATTTTCTGCGAAAGAATAAAAACACATCATAAACCGCCCCTGTCACATTCAGTCATCTGGTTAATGGCAACCCTCAAACTCTACAAGTAGAAAATGAGGACCAAACATATCCGAGGATATGTCCTTCAAACTGAGGTAACCGACATAATTTTAAGCGATAGTAACATTTTTTTTATATATATATGCACAAAAAGCATGGTTACTCGGGATTGATCATCCCATTCAACTCAACAAGGTTTTGAAATCTTGATTTGTCAAACGCTTTAGTATATAAATCAGCGAAATTATCACGCGTATCCACCTTTTCAAGCACAATCAGTTTCTTCTCAGCACAATCCCGTATAAAATGATGACGTATGTCAATATGTTTAGTTTTACTGTGCTTTACGGGATTATTAGTTACTGAGATCGCAGCAGTGTTATCAATACAAATTGGAGTAAGTGAGAAATTCAGACCATAGTCGCGTAACTGTTGTTGAATCCACAGAACCTAGGAGCAGCAGTTGGATGCTGCCATGTATTCTGCCTCACATGTTGAAATGGCGACTGATGTCTGCTTCTTGCATTGCCAGGACACTAATCTGCCTCCTAGAAACTGACATCCTCCAGTAGTTGACTTTCGACTCTGATTGCACCCTCCATAATCAGAATCTGTGTAAGCTACCAACTCCAAGTCTCCTCCCTTCGCGTACCACAACCCCAGCTTAGGTTTGCCTTTGAGATATCGCAAGATCCTCTTCACACCCTTCATGTGTGATTCCTTTGGGTTTGCCTGAAAACGAGCACAAAGACAAACAGCAAACATAATATCAGGCCTAGAAGCAGTTAAGTACATTAAAGAACCTATAATAGCCCGATACTGAGTTGGGTCCACATCTGCGTCATTGTCTGTCTCAGCACCCAATTTATGGTTGACGCAGATTGGAGTATCGAATGGAGTGCTGTCCTCCATCTTGAAGCGTTTGAGCACATCATGGACATACTTGGTCTGATGAATGAACATCCCATCCTTCTTCTGATCAACCTGCAATCCTAAAAAGAAAGTTAGTTCACCCATAGCACTCATTTCAAACCATTTCTTCATGACGGCCTCAAACTCCTGACACATGGAGACTTTTGATGCAGCAAAGATAATGTCATCCACGTAGACTTGCACCAGCAGGAAGTCGCTTCCTTCTCTCTTGAAGAACAACGTGCTATCTATCTTCCCTCTTTCAAACCCATTTTCAAGCAAGTAATCTGATAAGGTTGAGTACCAGGCACGAGGTGCCTGATGTAGTCCATACAACGCCTTGCTTAACTTGTACACGTGGTCTGGAAAGTCTGGGTCAGGAAAACCCGGAGGTTGCTCAACGTACACAACCTCATCAACTTTCCCATTTAGGAACGCACTTTTCACGTCTAACTGAAATATCTTCATCTTCTTATAAGCAGCAAATGCCAAAAACAATCTAATGGCTTCCAATCTTGCCACAGGAGCGAACACTTCATTATAATCAATCCCCTCTTGTTGATTAAAACCTTTAACGACTAGCCTCGCCTTGTTTCTTATAATAATCCCTTTCTCATCTCTCTTGCACTTAAAAACCCATTTTGTGCCTATCGCATGCACATTCTATGGTTTTTCAACCAAAGTCCAAACTTCCATTTTCTTGAATTGAGCCAGCTCTTCTTGCATGGCTTCGACCCACGAGCTGTCCTTTAGAGCCATTTGATAATTCTTTGGTTCAATCTGGCTGATAAAGCAGGTGTACAAGCATTCGTTGATTATGCCTGTCTCCTTAATGTTTGTGTAAACACAGGTGTGCTCATTCAAGCTACGTCTTGTTTGTACACCGGAGGACACATCACCAATCACATTCTCCAAAGGGTGATCTTTATGAATTCTCGTGGTCGGAACCGAACCGACATGCAAATTGTCTTCCAAGTTAGAAGAGAGCTCGTCAATGGTTGTTCCTTGCTGAGAGTGAAACGGATTGAAAAATTCTTCTTCAGGAGAGGCAGCAGGGATATCGATAGCATTTGATGAGGAAGGTTGACATTTATCAAACAGCTGTCTTTGCACTAGATTTTCTTCCTCATCAAGGATCATCTTCGTATCAACTCTTTCTTCTACTTCTGCACTATCCAAATAAGGTATGTTAAAAGACTTAAAAAGTCTATCATAGTCGAAAAACTCAGCAGGTCCGTTGCTTGGTTTTGGCGGTTTGTAACTTGTGATATCGGTGTTACACACCGCCTCAACCTTGCCGGTCGATGTATTAAAGACACGTCTGTTGGGAGTCCCAACAACATAACCGACTAAGATTCCTTCATCGGCTACTTCACCAAATTTAGAATTTGTCTTTAAAATCGAACAAGGGGACCCGAATGGTTCAAGACCACTCAAGTTGGGCTTCCTCCCATGCATAAGCTCATAACACGTTTTATTAAGTCTTTTAACAGTCAAGACTCTATTCAGGATATAACAGGCTGAAGCAACAGCTTCAGCCCAGAACACCACAGGAAGCTTCGAATCAGCCAGCATAGTTCTGGCTCCTTCAATTAACGTTCTATTCTTCCTCTCAGCCACTCCATTCTGTTGCGGAGTATACGGAGCGCTGTACTGGTGCTCAATCCCTTTCTGAAGGCAGAAGATCTCCATTTCATAATTCTTGAACTCCGTTCCATTGTCACTCCTGATGAACTTAACCCTTTTATCCATAACGTTCTCAACTTTGGTAATCAAATTCTTCACCATCTGAGCCGTTTCATCTTTTGATTTCAGGAAATATACCCACGAATATCGTGAGTAATCATCAGTGATCACCAAGCAATAAGAAGTACCTCCTAGACTTTTTGCATTCACGGGACCGAAGAGATCCATGTGAAGCAATTCTAGAGTACTAACAATAGAGTTGACCTTCTTGGTGTGATGGGATTTCTTGTGCTGCTTTCCCTTCTTGCACGCTAGACATTTGTCTTCAAAGTTGAAACTTTTCAAGGGAACGCCCAGCACAAGTCCATTCTTGACAATGTGGTTCATCTTCCGAAGATGAATGTGCCCCATTCTCCTATGCCACAATTCGGACTCCGATTCGCTCGCTTTTGTCATAAGGCATGATTCTTCCGTGGCCATTTCAGTCGACCTCATATCCATAATATACGTATTCCTCTCACGTGGAGCCTTCATCACAATCCACTCCTCTGGTATCTGAAAACCAGGATGCAACACAATCGCCTCATTCTTTGTAAAATGTACGGTGTATTCCTTATCACAGATCTGCGACACACTCAGCAGATTGTGCTTCAATTCTTCGACAAAGTTTACTTTCTCTAGAGTCATCTTTCCATTAGACACCGTTCCCATTCCTGTAATCTTGCCTCCACTTTCTCCAGCAAAGCTCACTCTCCCTCCTTGAACAGGTTTCAAATCGTGTAACAAGATTTTGTTACCCGTCATGTGCCGGGAACAGCCGCTATCCACAACCCAAAGATTATTGGCAGCCCTGTTCAACTGTTCCTGCACGATTAAAGCAAAAGATTAGAATCTAGGGACCCAAGACCAATTGGTCTTGGATCTATACATCCTAAACTTTGGCTTTCCAAAGTTAGTCTCTGTATAATTCCTGTAAGTCCTATTAGTATACCTCCTTGTAGATTGATTGTGAGGCCTTCCAAACCTTTGTGAATTGAAAGAATTATAACTTACTGTTTGGTTATCAGCAGTGTGAAACTGAGATTGGTTTCTTTGAAAACCTGAATTAGTCTGATTTCTGAATTTTGAATTTTGAATGGTTTTCACTTTTACCAGTATTATAATTACCATTAGGCTTAGTCTCAGTTTTGGTATGCCTCACACCTCTGAATCGCTGCTTCAGAGGGCAATCTGCAACTAGGTGCTCTAATTGATTACACCTAAAACAACACCTATGCTCAACTTTCTTTTCAACAGTTGTTTTGGATGTCGAGGCTGTACTACCGCCCGTTCGTCTCACATATGGTGGGACATAAGGGTTTAGCGGAGAACTCTTTTTAGTTGTTTTATCTTTCTCTCCACTATTTGGTAATACAACCTCCTCCTTTGTCTTACCCGACTCGAATGACTTATCCGAATCTGATGAGACCGGACTCGGAACAGAAATTTTAACACTTGACACAGGCGGACTTGTTTCGCCTCTACTAACATCTGGTTCTTTACTAGTTACCTTAATTGGAACTGTCTGAACAACCTCAAAGTCAACAGATTTCTGATTACTAGGATTAAAAGTGTAATTGTGATTATAAGGTGGTGGAACCTCATGATAACCAATTCCTCCCCTCTTAACTGAGGAACCTTGATCACTAACAAGGTGATCAAGAATAGCAGAGGAATTTCTGACTGCTCAAGTTTTCTATTCAGTTCCACCACTTTCACCTGGTGATCAGCAATCTGTTTTTCTCTTTCAGCTATTAGTTTGGTTTTTTCTTCCAAAACTTCATAGCTTAGATCAATCGCTTGAATTTTTTCAGCAAGTTTTGCTTTTAGACTTTTAATATCTTTTTCACAAGCTTTTATTTTAACTTTATAGCTATTTTCTCTTGCTTTTGTAAAATGATGATCTTCTTTTAGAGTTTTAAACTCAGCATCCAAACTAACATACTGATCAGTTATAGTTGCTAATTGCTCAGACAAGTTTTCACATTTAGAACAAGTAGGTTTAGAACATACCTCGGAGAGCTGGTCTTTAGCATCAGCCATGAAAGCTTTTTCTTCTCCAGTAGCTTTCTCACTTTCTTCATTTTCCACATTCGCCAAATTTGCCTGTTCAAAGATTTCTTCAGAATGCAGGTTCCAGTTATATTCACCATCTTCTCTGGAAATCATGGCACTATAATCTTTACTACCCCCATTATGCTGTGTAGACTTGCCTTGACCACGTTCTACGTGCTCATTTCTGCACTCCTTAGCAAAGTGGCCGTTTTGCTGACAGTTGTAGCATCTTACCTTCGTCTTGTCAAACCCTGGCCTTCCACCGACAAACTTTCTTCCGGTCTTTTTCATAAACCGTTTCACTCTTCTCACGATCATAGCCATCTGCCATTGCAGATCCATTTCTTCCAGATCATCAGCATCAATCTGGTCATAGTCTTCATCCAACATAGCTGGATCAACAATCTTCCCCTGTATGTAGTTCCCATAGGAAGCAATAAAAGAAGCATAGAGAGCAAACTGCTCTTCAGCAGATTTGACACTCATAGGCATCTTAGAGTAGTTGTTGCTAGGAATACTTGGAGAGCAACTACTCTTGCTTGCTTGCGGTTTAGATGCACTAGATCCACCTGCTACAAAGCAAACATCACCATTCGTGTTGACTGACACATGCCCCTCATGTGATGAGTTGGCGCCCGACTCTCCCTTCGAGTAGTAGGCAGCTGATTCAGTCTTCGAACCTGAACTAGAGTTGACTTTAGCACCATACATACCTGGATCTTGAACCTGATCCGTAGGTGTCTCCTTTCTAACCATGTTAAGCTCAAAGGTTCGGAGCTTGTTAACTGCTGTCTCAAGGTCATAGTCAGCAAAGTCTTTATCTTCTCTCATCAACACAGTATACATCTCCCATTTTGGTGGGAGAGCATCAAGAAGCTTCTCAACAATCTCATCTTCTTTGTATGCAATTGAATAGTTGCTGAGTTCAGTCATCAGATGATAATATCTGGTGATGATATCATCAAGTGATTCGTTTTTCAGATACTTAAAGACCGAGAATTGAGTTTTGAGCAATTTGATCTTCGAAGCACGGATTCCCACATTTCCTTAAAACCGGTTCTCAAGAGCTTCCCAAAGCTCTCTTGCTGTCTTGTACTTTCTAAAAGTATGAAGGATCTCTTGTGGAAGAGCCATAGTGATAGCAGCATGAGCCTTGCTCTCGGCCTCATACATCTTTTTCTCTTCTTCTTCCATTTTGCTGTACTTTTTGATCTGATCACGACCTTCGTACTCCATTGTTGGTGGAATATAACCATCCTGGATGCATACCCACATTTTCGCATCCTGGTACTTGACATATTGTTCGAACCGATCCTTCCAAGCAACGAAGTCGGTTCCTTTAAGCAACTTTGGGGCCTTAGTAGCTGACCCTGCTTCTACTTCCATCTTAACTAACTCTGAGATGTTAATTGACGACATCTTTCTCAAAAAACTAAGAAACCCGAAAAACAAAAAAAATTTCTTCTGAAAAGTACTGTAGGCGAAGTTACGGATAACTTCGCTTAAGTCTTAACTTCGCTGAAGAACTTCGCTGATTCTTAACTTCGCTTGAGGTAAGCGAACTTAGGAGGTACGCGGAGTTGTAGAGAACTTCGCTTGAGTTAGGCGAACTTGAGAAGGTAGGCGAAGTTGTGGATAACTTCGCTTAACCTTATATCTTCGCCGAAACCCTACGAACAGTGACGGCAACTTCGTCTGATGAACACGAAGTTTCTACAGATCTGATTTCTGGGTTTTTCGAGGTTTTTGACGGTGTAAAGGGTTGAATACGATGGTAGGAGGTAAGAATGACACAAAAACACAGAAAACACGTCCCGCGAATAGTCGAAACGGGACGATTTCTACACCCGCGTGAATATCCCGAACCACACAATTGAGCAATAGCTCTGATACCAATTGTAGGTTCCCTGGATGGATCTGCACGGGATATCTCGATCTACACAGGTGCGAATCCCTGCGTAGGTTGTTACGAGCGTAGAACACGAATCAAACAAACACACGATACGAATAAACGAACACACGTTATATTATAACCGAAACACGTGATATAATCACTGAATACAGACTCAATACTCTCTGGTTCTCACGTCTCTCGACTCACACACGTCTGTATATGATTACCTTAAAAACACTAAACAAGCCGTGACCTAGCGTATAAATACACGACAACTTCGCCTGATATGTTCAGGCGAAGTTGTTGCTAACTTCGCTTGACTAACAAGTTCGCCTGATAAGCGAACTTGTCAGTAACTTCGCTTAAACATAAACAAAACACAATTAACATTACAGACTGGATTACAGACACTAGACTATGAACTACTGACATTATGCACCAACAAAAACACATGATTCCCCAAATCACAACCGTTAACAGTGAGGAATCTTAATGTAAGAATAATGAATTAACCATTTGGTATCAAAGGAAGAACCCGTACCTTCTTTGATACAGAAAATTATCATTCAATCGGGACAAAATTATCAATGATCCCAAACATTTTATTTTTATATTATTATTATTGTTATTGTTAATATTATTATTATTTATATTATACATTATTGTTATTTTATATTTATGATAATTGTTATATTTTATTGTTTACTAGATTGAGATATGTGTATTACACATGTAATTAATTAAAATAAAATAACTAATATATAAGCATCATACAATTTAATAATATAGTTTGCAACCATTTAAAAATAAACAATGAAATATAATTGATTGACATTATCTATTATTATATTTCTTTAAAACTACACGGTTTGCTAAAAAAATGTAACATGTAAACAAATAAATAAGCGATACACACACACACACATATATATATATAGGGGCGAGATATTTTGAGAACCATGCTGAGTTTTAAGAACTTAAGAACTCAATTCGTGGCCACACATTTAATTAAATGGATTTAAATATGTGGTTGGGATTAAATCTGACTAAAAAGTCAAAGTAGCAGAGATAATAAAGATGTAAGTGATTACAATAACTTTTAAGTCCGTTACACATGTGTAAAAGGTCAAATCGGTGCATAAAAAATTTTGTAAATTTTTTATGTATATGTAAATACATATATTACGCATGTGTAAAAAAAATTTGAAAAAAAAAATCGTTACATTAAGTTTTTTCGAGTTCTTAAAACTTAAAGGGGTTCTCATTTGAAATCTCCTATATATATATATAGGGAGAGAATCAAGATAAACTCATCCTTAGAGAGAAAACCTAAAAACTTCTGAAGAATTATTTTTAATTAAAAATAAAAATTATATTTTCAAATTTCCGTTTTTGTCATTATTCTTATATTTTGTTACTCTTCACTAAAAAAAATAGAAAAATAAAATAAATAAACGTTGTAATGCATATACGTATTATTGTGCGATACTATGATATTACACATGTGTATTACTATGTATTTTTTTGTTTAGTAGTGTTTAATTACATATATTCAATATTTGTGTATTGTATATATGCAGTAGTGTCGTATTATACGCAGAAAAAAAAAGTCGAAGTAGTGCACATGTGGGTTAATGTTGTATTACACATATGTACTTTTGTGTATTCGATATGCGTATTAGTCTTATATTGCATATGTACAATATTGTGTATCAAATATGTGTAATAGTGTTATATTCTATGCAATACAAGACTTTTGCATATATGCAATGCACACTGTTACACATATGTACTACACCGACGAGTTTACCGACATGGTTTTCTTTTTCTTTTTTTTGAACAATAACAATATATAAGAATAATGAAAAGAAACTACAAAATTAATAATTCTTTAGGCGTTATTAAGTTTTCTCTTTAAGAGGAGTTTTCATTTGATCCCACTCCTCTCTCTCTCTCTCTATATATATATATATATATATATATATATACATATATATATATATACACACACCCACAAACACACACACACACACACACATATTTATATCTTCTAAAGTTTTACTGTTTATAACATTAATATCACTCCCATTAACATCATTATCTTGGAATTGAGGTATGATTTTATAAATTTCATCATCTGATTTTCCATTTTCGCAACAATTTTCACAATCTTCGGCAGAATCATAGTCTGTAGATTATTCTGTATCAAGAATCCTACATAGTTCTTCTTTGATTTCTTCTTCTATATTTAAATTATTAATTTTACTCTTCATATTTTTTCTTTGGTAACATCTATTTGCTGTATGACCCTTCTTTTTGCATATATAACACGTTGGGGTCCATCTTTCTTTTCTATTTGCTTTTTTCTATAACGTTTTTCTCTTCTTTTAGCAAAATATTTTTCTCTAGAAGCTTGCTTATAATTTTTATAAGGACTTCATTCTTTATCCTCTTTTTTACATTCCATTCCAAATTGTTAACAGAATTGACCTAATTGTCTTTTTTCTGTTAAATTTTGTTTTTGATTTGGTGATTTAATTTTAATTCATTACATAAGGCTAGACCTTCTTGCACACAAACCCCAATGAGTCTTCCATAAGTATAAATTTCATAAGGAATTTGGACATTATCTTCTCTAAGAATTTTTCTTACCCTTTTGGCAAATAAAGGTGGAAGACCATCAATAAATTTTGACTTCCAATGAGAACTATTATTCTCTGGGAGTTCATAGACTCTGCTTAAAAATACATCTTTATACCACCTAAATGATGTTAAGGTAGTACACCTAAGACCATTTAACAATGTCTTATGGTTTCAGAATTGTCCGACCACCTTCCCATAAAATGTTCTATGATGGTAAGTATTAAGGTGTAAACTACATCAGAAATATTTTGGCCATTTTCTGATTTAACATGATTAAAAATTTGAGGTTGATTTTCTGGTTTGATATAATTATCCCACCATCCTCTTAGTTGGCCTGTAAATCCTGCAATTATCATTTTGCATACATTGACATCACTATTCTGATTATTTTTTGCTATCGTAGCGTACATCATCATACGATGCGTCATCATGTATATTTGTCTATCTGTATAACCATCTAGATTCCATTCATATATGGACTTTCCATCATAGGAATTGGAAATCTCATATTCTTGTTCTTCATGAAGAACATCTTGTGGAGTGGGTCTAGGATAGTAAAACATTCTTTGTCTTGGCTTATCAGCAAATTTTGTATTGTACGATTCTGGTCTTTTTCTTCCATTTAATCTATTTATAGAATCTATTGTATAAGCCTCGAAATTTTCATCACTCATGTTTTCTTCTTCCAAAGTATTTAATTCTAACTTGGAAAATTTTTCTTTTAAGACTTCCATCAATTGATTTATGGGTTTTATTTTATAATCTTCTATTTCTGGGGGAGGTTGAACTGTAGGTTGGATTTTTATGTGGTTATTATTATCTTTGGTTTTACTTGTTTCTCCTTCTTCTTAATTATTTGAAATATATTTTTCTATCTTATTATTTGTTTCTTGAAGGATTTCTGACAGATTGTTTAGACATAAATTTGTATAATTATTTTGCTTTATTAATTGGTTGACATGAAGGACAGTTGCCTGAAGAGAATCATTGGCTATTGCCTTTTTAAAAGCAAAGAAATATATTTCTTCATTTTCTCTTTTCATTTCAAAATCTTCTCGGGGAGGAAATATTGACTTGATAATAGTTCCTGTAGTTAATTTATAATTTTTTTCTATTATAGAGACATATTTTTAGGAATATTTGTTTATGAACCATACTGGAAATTCTATAATTTGTTGTAGGATTTGAAGATCTTTATAAAATTCTTCTCCTAGTCTTATTCTCTCATCTCTTGGAAATGATTCCATAAACCATTTTATAAAATGTTTCCATTTTTCTTACTTATATTTTTCGCATATCTGCTTTCTAATAGCAGATCCTGGACTAAAATCTAATTTTTTGTAATCCATTAAAGATTGAAACTCATTTGAGAGACGGTATCTTCCTCCCTAACTTGTTGGTGATAGACACCTGAGACTAGATTATCATTATTTATATTTAAATTTTCTGCCCTATTAGGTCTTATTTGAGAAGTAGAGGCCCTAGAAGATTCAGGAAACTCTACCTTATAGTCTAGAGGTGAAATGTACGACTTAGCTGAAGATGATCTATTAAGTCTTTGTGATATTGATTTAAAATCATTATCCTCAAATTCTATTTCTATATTTCCTTAAGGTGTTTCTATAAGCTTATTTAACTTATGTTTTATTTGTGGTTACTTTTTTATTGCTTTGTTTATTACCCAATTTTCTGGGAATGTTATTTCTTCCCATTTAACTGGTCTTCTAATAGAAATATTTGATTTTCCATAATTTGTTTCTATTAATAATGTTTCATCATTTTGTTTATTAATTCTTTTGCATCTAGCATTCATGGTGGTTAATAACCTATAATATATTCTATAACAAATGCAAATTATTTCAGAACCCTGAGCATAATTGTATCCATGGGTTTTTACATATAAATTTAAAGCGTCATCTATATTTTGATCAGATAAAGACAAATGTAAGTCTGGATAAACTTTAGAAGATATTCTTAAAAGAATAAAAGACCCCGAAGAAAAGGTAAAAATTCTTGATATAATCTATCAAGAAGAAGAAAAGAAAGATGATATACCAAAAGAACCAGAAGGTCCTTATACAATGAAACATATTCATGATAGATTGAATAATAGAAAGCATAACTCTTCAACTCCTGAAGATTTAAAAGCTGAAGTTGCCAAACTAAAAGGAGAAATAATAAATCTAAAAAAACAAAGTTATGACTTTGAAAAAAGGATGCTAGATCTAGAAAAAACTAGTATTTATAATAGTATATTAGGAGAAACAACTACTAAATCTCCCACTTATTTCGAAATATTCCCTCCTATGAATTTAGAAGATGAACATATTCATACCATAGAAAATATTATATCACAAAAATGGTTGGTGAAGATTACTTTGTTAATTGAGAATAACTTCAAAAAGGATTTTCTAGCTCTTATTGACTTAGGAGCAGACCTAAATTGTTTAAGATAAGGTCTTATCCCCACAAAATACTTTGAAAAAACAACGCATATTCTTAGGACAGCTAACCACCAAGATATGGGTGTGAAATACAAGCTTCCTAAAGCAAAGATTTGCCACAATGGAGAATGTATTACTACTTCATTCTTATTAGTAAAAAATATATCTAATGAAGTTATCTTAGGAACACTGTTTTTATTAAAAATATTCCCATTAAAGGAAGTAAACAAAAAAGGTTTCACAGCAACCTATAATGGGAAGAATCTCTACTTTGAGTTTATAACTCAACCTATTGAAAAGATGATAAATGAAATATTGATTCAGGCAAAAACTAGTCAGATTAATTTTCTCAAAGAAGAAATTAATGTTCATACAATTGAAGAAAGGTAAAAAAACCCGAAAGTATTATTAAAAATTGAACTCCTAAAAAACCAATTTACAAATGACATATGTAATGATCATCCAAATGCTTTCTGGGATAGAAAACAACATATAGTTTCTCTCCCTTATGATTGAAGACTTCCATGAAAGTAATGTCCCGACAAAGGCAAGACCGTGTCAAATAAACTCTGAACATTTAGAGTTATGTAAAAAGGAAATATCTTCGCTTCAACAAATGGGATTAATACATCCCTCAAAATCACCTTGGTCGTGCATAGCCTTTTATGTAAATAAACATTCTGAACAAGAAAGGGGAGTGCCAAGGTTAGTAATAAATTATAAACCTCTAAATAAGGTATTAAAGTGGATTAGATACCCAATCCCAAACAAAAAAGACTTGTTGGACATGTTATATGATTCGCTAATCTTTTCAAAATTTGATTTAAAATCTGGGTACTGGCAAATCCAGATTGACCAAAAAAGGATAGATATAAGACAGCTTTTAACATTCCTTTTGGCCAGTATGAATGGAACGTTATGCCTTTTGGGCTTAAAAATGCCCCTTCAGAATTTCAAAAAATTATGAATGATATATTCATTCCATTTTCAAACTTTATAATTGTCTACATAGATGATATTAGTATTTTCAAAAGATATTGAGTCTCATTTTAAACATTTAAATTTGTTTAAAACTATTATAATAAAAAACAGACTAGTTATTTATAGTCAAAAAATGGTGCTATTTCAAACAAATGTTAGGTTCTTGGGACAAATAATTGAAAAGGGGAAAATAGTCCCTATCAGTAGGAGTATAGAATTTGCAAATAAATTCACTGATAAAATTATTGATAAAACCCAATTGCAAAGATTTCTAGGGAGTTTAAATTATATCGCCTCATACTATAAAGCCTTAGCTAAAGATTCGTCTATATTATATGATAGATTAAAAAAGAATCCTAAGCCTTGGGACGAAAATCATACAAAAGCAGTAATAAAGATAAAACAAAAGGTCTCTAATCTTCCGTGCTTAACCATTGCTAACCCAAATTAGGATAAAATTGTAGAGACATATGCTTCAGACATAGGTTTTGGAGGAATACTAAAACAAATTTCTCCTCAAACTAAACAAGAATATCTTGTCTGATTCTATTCAGGAAAGTGGTCTGATGGCCAAAAGAATTATGCTACCATAGCTAAAAAGATTTTAGCAATATTAAAGTGTGTTCTAAAATTCAAGGATGATTTATATAACAAAAAATTTATAATAAAAACCGACTGCCAAGCGGCTAGATTCATGTTTCAAAAGGATTTTAAGCATGATGTTTCTAAACAAATGTTTGCCAGATGGCAGTCACAGTTAGCCCCTTTTGACTTTGAAATATTATATAAAAAAGGATCTGACAACAGTCTTCCTGATTTTCTTTCTAGGGAATACATAAATGAGAAGAAAAATTAAAGGTCCTTTAAAGATTTCATTTAATAATATAGAGTATGATATAAACCTTCATAATCTAATTATAAGAGATCAAATGCGTAGAATCCATGATATACAACTTGATTTCACTGTTCATCCATATGATAGACTAAGAAGGATCAGATTTTATTATAATACAATTTATAATGCTAGAGAAAGGATAAAAATCCTAAAAGAAAAAGAGAAAATAATCTCTTCGGCTTAATTTTGTGTTTTCAGGAATGATTCCTCGAGGAAGAGGAAGAGGGTCTCCTAATAGAGGAAGAGGTAGAGGACTCAGTATTAATAACAGGCAGGAAATAGTCCTAGCCTAGATGGGAACCAGGAGGCTTATAGCCTCAAACATTGCTTCTAGCTCAAATGCTGCCTCCAGTTCAAATGTTGTTAATAACAACACAAATGATACAGAAATTCAAATTGACCCGAATGATCCGTTATATGAAAAGGTTAGGGCCAAGATACAGGCCCAGAAAGAAGAGGAAGCTTCAAAAGCTCCTACTTATGCATATGTTACTCAAGACAATGATGATGAAGATTCCTGGTTCATAACCGAGAGACAAAAGAAAATAATCCTTCTAAATCAAGAAGATATCGAATCTTTTGATGATCCTTGGATACTTATATAAAAATATATAGAACCAGCTTCATATGAAGCGCCGTCTTATAAAACACGGCAATATTATGAAAATATTCTGCGACTTACAAAAACTGCAGAAATAAGACACTTTTATCTCGGAGAGAGAGAAAGAAATATCTATAATTTTAGTAAAGTTTTTATAAAAACAATTATACCTCCTCAAAAATGGGGGTTAAGTACGCTAAAAGAAAGGGAATTCATATATCCCGAAACAACTGACAGGCAAACTTATAAATATAACTATTGGGATTATATCCATGGATTCGAGAAATGTTTGTTTTATGAGAATCCAAAAAGAAAACATTCATGGTTTATAAAAGTCAGTGATAATATCTTCAAACAAGGTGTACTTGTTGGTTCCAAAAATGGTTCATTCTATATGGACCGACAGTTCAGATTCTTCCTGAACCATTTAAAGAGTTATATTTGGAATGGGTAAAATCATCACCCAATCTTATAGAAGCAAAAAATAATAATCCATGGTTTGAGGGAATAGCCTCAATGTACTTTTTTATAGAATTTTCAATTCCATGGATTTGGAAATGGAAGCCGACCACAGGGTATACCCTAAGGGATAATTTCCCTTGCCTTAAAAGAACTTGTTATACCAACATCTGAACAAAAATGACCAGGATAAATATGTCTACCAACAAGATTGAAGGCCAGGATACGGTGGATATAATCACCTCAAGAATAGAATATTATAAAACCCAGATGGTAAAAAGACAACAAAAGGAAATCAACAGTCCGTTCGAACATATTTCGAAAAGGTTAATAGAAGGAAAACAAGAAGTTTCAAAGTCTGAAATTATCAAGTCTTATATAGAAGAGATGAAAAGAGAATTAAAGAAACATTTTTCTACAACCGATTCCTCAAAGGCCATGTCCATTTCGTCTAATAGTCAGGGAGATTATAATGAGTTTTCTTGTTTAGCAGGAGAGGCACAAGAAATAGAAGACATCACATGCCTAGATGCAGACTTGGAGAAATATCTAAGAAAACTCCAAGAAGAATTCATAGACCAACCGGGGGAATCTTCCCAAAGCAAATCCGACAAAGAAAAAGAAAAGGTCCAAAATTAATAAAGCTTATTCCCTGTTCATAATGGGAATCTCTGAGTGCTCTGATAAAGCTCTGACAAAAGGAGATAGCTATAAATCATGATAAGATTCTCTGACATAGCACAAAAATGGAGACTTTGGATGCCAATTTAAATGGCCCTGCTCTTATAGAGCATCTTTACTTTTCTATAACTTTTGTAATTTTAATTTATTTGTTTTGTACTTTTCCTGTGTGTTTTCCCTATAAAAGGGGAGTTAGATTTTAGATAGAGACACGCTAAGTTTTAGCACCTCTCTTCTTTCCTTTCAGTACTCTTGTATAATATCCAGCAAATTAATAAAAACTTCAAGCTTTGAAGTCTTACTATTGGAGTGTTACTAGTCTGTCATTCTTATTCAAGTAAGAAGTTCTGATTATATTATATTTGCATTACAAATTTATAAACTATATGATGGGCTAAGCCCTTAAAGTATTGAATCATGGCATAATAACACCCCTTTAAGAAATGGTTCTAAAATTATCTAAGTAATAATTAAGTAAAGGTTAAAGCAATTTACTGGCTAAGTTAAAATTATAGACTGGCAGTTAGTATGTAAGGAAACTTTGTCCGTACGTTTAATTTGTTTTTAGGATGCCTTTTCATTCCTTACAAACTATCTTGACGGTTTATTATTTTGTAAAATAATGGTAAACTTATTGACGGTTTATGGCTTTGTAAAACTTACTTATCCATGTCTACTCTGTTACAAATGGTATCAGAGCCATGGAATTAAAGGGGGGTATTTGTGTTATGGTTCAATACTTTTATCTCTAAAATGATTAACCTATTTAAAAAGAAAAATACTGTTAAAAACAGTACAAGCGAAGAATATGATATTCCAAAAAATCTTGATTTATTAAATAAATGGACAATTCCTCAAATCAACCCAAGGGTTATATACCAAATTGGAAGTTTTGACAACTTTTTAAATTGGAAACAAGTTGTTAAAACAACTGAGGAAGCTGTGTCAGTCAGTAATGAAGAAATGATAATAAAGCTTTTAAATCTTTCTGATTTAGTTAGATACAAAAAAGATTATAATTTTATTCATATTGGTTTAGTCCAAGTTGCTTTTAAGCCTTTAACTTTACAAGGATTACCGGAAAGTTTTATAGCGGTATTACGAGATGCTCGTAATCTAACCTGGAAGCAATCATTAATGGGTATTATAGTAACCAGTCTAGCACAAGGTCCAGTATATTTTGATGTTTATCCAGACTTACATTTGTCTTTATCTGATCAAAATATAGATGACGCTTTAACTTTATATGTAAAAACCCATGGATACAATTATGGCTTTGTAAAACTTACTTATCCATGTCTACTCTGTTACAAATGAGTAGACATGGATAAGTAAGTTTTACAAAGCCATAAACCGTCAATAAGTTTACCATTATTTTACAAAATAATAAACCGTCAAGATAGTTTGTAAGGAATGAAAAGGCGTCCTAAAAACAAATTAAACATACGGACAAAGTTTCCTTACATACTAACTGTCAGTCTATAATTTTAACTTAGCCAGTAAATTGCTTTAACCTTTACTTAATTATTACTTAGATAATTTTAGAACCATTTCTTAAAGGGGTGTTATTATGCCATGATTCAATACTTTAAGGGCTTAGCCCATCATATAGTTTATAAATTTGTAATGCAAATATAATAGAATTAGAACTTCTTACTTGAATAAGAATGACAGACTAGTAACACTCCAATAGTAAGACTTCAAAGCTTGAAGTTTTTATTAATTTGCTGGATATTATACAAGAGTACTGAAAGGAAAGAAGAGAGGTGCTAAAACTTAGCGTGTCTCTATCTAAAATCTAACTCCCCTTTTATAGGGAAAACACACAGGAAAAGTACAAAACAAATAAATTAAAATTACAAAAGTTATAGAAAAGTAAAGATGCTCTATAAGAGCAGGGCCATTTAAATTGGCATCCAAAGTCTCCATTATTGTGCTATGTCGGAGAATCTTATCATGATTTATAGCTATCTCCTTTTGTCAGAGCTTTATCAGAGCACTCAGAGATTCCCATTATGAACAGGGAATAAGCTTTATTAATTTTGGACCTTTTCTTTTTCTTTGTCGGATTTGCTTTGGGAAGATTCCCCCGGTTGGTCTATGAATTCTTTTTGGACTTTTCTTAGATATTTCTCCAAGTCTGCATCTAGGCATGTGATGTCTTCTATTTCTTGTGCCTCTCCTGCTAAACAAGAAAACTCATTATAATCTCCCTGACTACACATATATATATATATATATCTGTGTGTGTGTGTGTGTGGGTTATTGTACAATAATAAGTTATAATACGTTAGGTACGCGAGCTAATAGAACGTCGATTTCAATTTCAAGTGGTGGCATAATCGTAAATAACCTAAATCTAATTCTACGATCTAATTCATCAACTAATTCATTGAGCATCCATCCATATCAATATAATTCAACTGGCGACCCATATGAAACTAATTTGCAGGTCAATATCAAATTAAATTGAGTTATCTAACCCAAAAAATGTTCGTTGCCTGCAAATAAGACCTCAAAACACAATCCATCAATTTTTTACAATTAAACGAACAATTGTACTTTGTTCTTCAGTTTTCCACCTAATTATACAAATTTGAGCTATTAATTTTACTCCTTTCAATTAGTTCTTGAAGTAGATGCCAACAAAAGAAGTTAAGCACTTAATATTCAAATTGATCAAAAATCGATGATTTAATCAATCGAATTGATGTGTAAGAGGCCTTTGTAACATTTCGGATTTTTCCAAACCTGTAGTTGCTTACGTTTGAACCAACCGAAACATTTTTAGACCTCTATTATTGAAAATCAAGTGTTTATAAGTAATTAAGTTTATAATGTTCACTCTAGGCTCCTTATACTTTATATGTTGTTCAAATCTTAAACTATGCATAAAAAGTTCGTTAAATGACCTAAATCCAGACTATAGGGACTAAAGCTGACATAAACTGAAATTTCTATTTTTTGGCTGGTGCACCACGTGTTGGGGTGGCCTAGGCCCACCACGAGACGCCTTGGGCTAGTTGCACAGCTCGTTTCGTTTAAAATCATTTCCTAGTACGTTTTGGGCTCGAAATCGCTTATTTTAGGACAAAATCGAGTGAATTAAGCCCCAAGAAATCCCCCAAAGCTTAGATACATGTCCATATTCATTAACCCTTGTCCAAGAACGAAATATACTGATTATACTATTGATTTGTTCATTAAAACTCGATTCGGTTTCCTAAACGAGTGAATATACTAAATATGGTTCGTTATTGCTTTTCCTATATAAACCACCCCTAATCTCCTGCCATAAGACTTTACACAAACCCTAGAGGAGCCCTCAGCCGTCCTACCTCTGTTTATCACCAAGACCTTTGGTTTTTGCTTATTCGTTGAAGATAGAAGCTTGTTCGTTTGACTTTGCATGCGTATGGATCTTTGACTCGTCATATCTCTTTGTTCTTTCACTTTCCGGGTAAGTTGTAAACTGAGATTTCATTCATATAAGTTCCCTAGTCAATAACTTTCAATCAATTTCGGTGGTTGAAGGGTGTTGACTGGTCAATTCGCTTAAAACCCGTTAAAGGGCAAAACGGTCAACAAGTTTGACTTTACGTT
Source organism: Bidens hawaiensis (assembly GCF_021521415.1). Taxonomy (NCBI): domain Eukaryota; kingdom Viridiplantae; phylum Streptophyta; class Magnoliopsida; order Asterales; family Asteraceae; genus Bidens; species Bidens hawaiensis. Next base: position 112,500 of record NW_027499354.1, read on the forward strand.
TTTGCATACATCTGGTCGGATTCAACATTCGGTCCAGAAGATGTAAGACCCCGAATCCCGGGAATCCTACAGTTGGTAATCACATCCACAATTTCACAAAAATTTAAAACCAAACAATTCTTTGTATTTAAAACCAGTTCAGAGTAAATGACAGCGGATGAAGTGTAAGTATTTACAAATCCCAAACACGGTTACCGGTGTCCAAAATCAAATGTAAATAAAATATTTGTTTTATTTGAATTCCTCGACCAGAAATGCCTTCAACCTTCCAAGTAGTCTCCAGCACGTCCAAGCGGTAGCATCCATTTCTTAACCTGAAAGTCAATCTAACATACACACAAAGTCAGCTTGAGCTGAGTGAGTTCAAGTTTTCACAAACGACATTCATTAAAAATTTAAATTCCATGAGTATGGAATGTAGGGGAAAATCATGAGTCCATAAAATCATAAATAGCTTTTCTTAACCAAATCATAAGTAAATAAAATATTAAACATCTTTTCGTGCAGCACGGGACTCCTCACCCCGGGTCTTCCCCGAGTAATATATTTGACCCAGCCGCGGTTTAACAAAACCATTAAAATCATGTAACACGAGCCTCCTCACCCTGGGTCATCCCCAAGTAATATATTTGACTTGGTTACAGTTTAAATAAAACAATTCACGTAACACGAGTCTCCTCACCCTTGGTCATCCCCAAGTAATATATTTGACTTGGTTGCGGTTTAACAAAACCATTAAAATCATGTAACACGAGCCTCCTCACCCCGGGTCTTCCCCGAGTAATATATTTGATCCGGTCACAGTTTACCAACACATACACATTCATATACACACATACAAACATCTAATTCGAACATCCAACCAACAATATCACCACATACGATCCATAAATAATGGATAATCTAGGCATTCAATACTAAGCCTAATATTAATATAATTCACCAAATAATACATTCATCGTCGAACACACGTACACGGGCCTCTCCACCACGAGTCAAGTCTCGAGTAATATATTTGACCCGGACGCGGTAAGACCTAAGCATGTGACACGAGCCTCTCTACCACGGGTCAAACCCGAGTAATATATTTGACTCGGTCACAGCTTACACATCCAAGCACGAGATACGGGCCTCTCCACCACGGGTACAACCCGAGTAATATATTTGACCTGATCTCGGCACGTGATACGGGCCTCTCCACCACGGGTACAACCCGAGTAATATATTTGACCCGATCGCGGCTCAACATCCAATGGGCCTCTTCACCATGGGATTTTAAAACCCAAGTAATATATTTGACCCGCCAAAATGATGATCACGTCACACGGGCCTCTCCACCACGGGTACAACCCGAGTAATATATTTGACCCGGCCGTGAATCACCATGCACACAAACATCAATAAGCCTACTCACATCATTCTTAGTCACGAGGAACTAAATATCATCACACAACCGTAGGCTATAAGGTAACACATACCTATACATACATACATACTGTAAGACCCCGAATCCCGGGAATCCTACAGTTGGAAATCACATCCACAAATTCACAAAAATTTAAAACCAAATGATTCTTTGTATTTAAAACAAGTTCAGAGTAAATAACAACGGAAAAGTTTAAGTATTAAAAATCCCAAAACACGGGTACAGGTGTCCAAAATCAATTGTAAATAAAATATTCGTTTTATTTGAAATCTTCATCTCATTAAAATCGTTTCAGAGTAGTAAACAGCGGAATAGATATCATCAAATTCCCAAAACCAGAGAAAGTGACCAAAATCAAAATTTAAATACTTATGGTAATAATTTAAAAGAAACAATTTGCGTTATTAATTCTTCGACTAGATGTGCCTTCAACCATCCGAGTAGTCTCTAGCACGTCCAAGCGGAAATCTCTAATCCTCAACCTGAAAGTCAATCTAACATACACACAAAGTCAGCTTGAGCTGAGTGAGTTCAAGTTTTCATAAACAATAATTCATACTTTATTTCAAAGCTATAGTTATAAACAATAGAGAAGGTATAAATAAAATAAATTATATATAATTCACCAAGTAATACAATCATCGTCGAACACACGTACACGGGCCTCTCCACCACGAGTCAAGACTCGAGTAATATATTTGACCCGACGCGGTAAGACCTAAGCATGTGACACGAGCCTCTCCTCCACGAGTCAAA